>NW_017211597.1:0-17579 GCF_001704415.2 Capra hircus
AGGGTGTCCACTTTCACCGCTACTATCAACATAGTCCTGGAAGTTTTGGCCACAGCAATCAGAGCAGAAAAAGAAATAAAAGGATCCAAATTGGAAAAGAAGAAGTAAAACTCTCACTGTTTGCAGATGACATGATCCTCTACATGGAAAACCCTAAAGACTCACCCAGAAAATTACTAGAGCTAATCATGATATAGTAAAGTTGCAGATATAAAATCAACACACAGAAATCCTTGCATTCCTATACACGAATAATGAGAAAGTAGAAAAAGAAATTAAGGAAATAATTCCATTCACCATTGCAACGAAAAGAATAAAATACTTAGGAATATATCTACCTAAAGAAACTAAAGACCTATATATAGAAAACTATAAAACACTGATGAAAGAAATCAAAGAGGACACTAATAGATGGAGAAATAATATACCATGTTCATGGATCGGAAGAATCAATATAGTGAAAATGAGTATACTACCCAAAGCAATTTACAAATTCAATGCAAATCCCTATCAAGCTACCAGCCCACATTTTTCACAGAACTAGAACAAATAATTTCAAGATTTGTATGGAAATACAAAAAACCTCGAATAGCCAAAGCAATCTTGAGAAAAGAATGGAACTGGAGGAATCAACTTGCCTGACTTCAGGCTCTACTACAAAGCCACAGTCATCAAGACAGTATGGTACTGGCACAAAGACAGACATATAGATCAATGGAACAAAATAGAAAGCCCAGAGATAAATCCACACACATATGGACACCTTATCTTTGACAAAGGAGGCAAGAATATACAATGGAGTAAAGACAATCTCTTTAACAAGTGGTGCTGGGAAAACTGGTCAACCACTTGGTAAAAGAAATGAAACTAGATCACTTTCTAACACCGTACACCAAAAATAAACTCAAAATGGATTAAAGATCTAAGTGTTATCCAATTTTAAGTATGAATATATACAAAAATTCTGGGAATTATATACATTAAAAATACATATGATCCAGCTCTGCATATTGAGATTACTGATCATTTAGTTCCTTTAAATTTTTCTGTATTTTTCCAGTTAATTTTACAGTGAGCTTCAGAAAATCAGAAAAAAATATTATTCATACATAGTAAACATCAGAACATATACTTTCAGGTATGTTGAGATACATGTGGTAATAATCATCATAATAAAAGGTATATTTTCTAGATTCTACAGATTAGACCCTTTATATTATCCCTAAAACAACTATGTGCTAATACTTAATGATATTTTAGTAGCATGATTTTATTTGATAATCCTATGTATTCTATTCTATATATTAAGTGATTTATCTGGTATAAGGTTCATTTGCCTAACCTATGGCAAAGATGTTAATGGTACAAAATAAGGTTAAGAAACTCTGAGTGTTTTAGAGAATATATCCCATTTTATTTTATCTGAATTTTATGTTTAATTATAATTAAACATGAAAGTAGCCCATTTAATTTTGAATGGCTAATAACACTGCATCACTTTTAAACTACAAGTTCTAAATTTAAGAAATGAACATTTCTGAAACTATATACTGGAAGTAATTGCAAGTTTTATAAACTGTTTCTTTTCATATTCAAAGATGAAGTAACTTGGTTAAAAATTTTTAGCATGAAAAAATTTGAATGTTGACTATATTTGGTAAAGATATTCTTAAATAAATATTTGTTTCCCTTTTTAAAAGAATTTTGATGGGGCAATAACTTCTCAAAGCTAGAATGATATTGTCATCTTTGTGTGACTAAAAATTATTTACATGTCTTGAATGCTCTGAATTTAAGAGATCTCTACTTTAAAATATAACTCTTCTGTCAATTTTGATTGCCTTCTTCAACTTATTTGGTAATGATATTCCTTATTATTGTTGTCCATGTGATATAGATTTCTTTAGGAAAATCCTTCCTTTCCTCAGCCTACTCTCCTACTCCTATACCAGCTGGTGCTGATACATAAATCATCTGCATCTGAGTCCTCATCTCCAGGCTTGGCTTCTGAGGAGGCCATCTTAAGAAAAACAACAGCCTAAAATACTTAAAGACCTTAGAGAATACAAGGTGCTTAAAGCAAAAATGAAACAGGCCAACAGCAGACTTTTATTTGTTTGAAAGTGTCTTTATTTTACCGTTGTTTTCTTATTTTTAATTCATTTTTTTGGGTGGATGTAGAATTATTCTTGTTTCACGTTTCCTTCTCTTGTACTAACTTAAAGATGCTGTTCTGTGTCTCCCAGCCCACCGTGATTACTAATGAGAAGTAGGGTATAAAATGCAGAATTTGTTCTCAGTATGCAATCTATTTTTTTTCTTGGCCATACTCAATTTTTCTCTTTTTCTTTGTTTCTGAAGACAGAAAATTGTATTCTTAGGGTTGTTTCATTTGTTTCTATCCTCCTGGTGGGTCATTGAATTGGGGTATAGGTTCAACATTGCAGACCAGCATGCACTAGGTGTCTGGTTATATACAGTCTAACACTAGACTCCTGTTAGGACCCTTTCAGGTTTTGTGAGATTAGGTTTTATTCTTTGATGAGAAGAGTTCATTTGGGTTTGGAACTTTGTTTTTTGGTGATGACACTTACTTTAGGACAGGGTCCATAATCCAAAGGTTTGGCATTTCCAGGGCATAACTGAATGCTCAGAATTTTCAGCCTGGTCTCTTTACTATTGATAATTCAGCATTCCACTTTCCCCTTGCACAGTGTAACCTCTGATGGCACAAAACAGGTCTCAGCCCTTAACCAGATAATCTCTAATAGAACTCATGGAGTTTCATAATTCCCACAGCAGTCATTAGAACTTCAAACATCCATCAAAATGCATGAGCAAGACAACTAAGAATTGACAAGTAAGAGGCCTTCATCCTAATTGAGTAATTTTTGAAATGTGTCGTTCAGAAATTCTGATTAATCACTTTTTTCTTACATTATAAGACTGTAGCTTATGCTAACTCTAATTACTAATTCTAATATTTAATTACTAAATATTCCACAGCAACCAATATGAAAATGCCTAGCCATAGCAGGAATTATGTAATGGTTTCTTTCCTTCCATGAAACTTTCCTCATTCCTCTCTAATTTAAAAAAAAAAAATGCTATAGGAATATCCAATAGTGGTAGAGGATGATTTGAATTCTCATCTTCCCAGCCGTTTTCCTAACATCAACTACTGGTAGTAGTTAGTTTTGACTCAGATTTAAACTTCTATCGTGAAGCCAGAGATCTACACAAAAGATCACTTCCCATGGCAGAGCTCATCCTGTCTTGGCCAAATTCCTGTGTAGGTTGTCTTTCTGGTCTTGTCTTTCTAATCTGTTATGTGAAACTGTGAGCAATAAAAATATGGCTTAGAGAAATTAAATTTTAAATTTCTATAAAATTTAATTTACAGAAATTAAATTTTAGTATTTACAACTGCAGAGAGAAACATTTTCTCCCATATTAATTTCTATCCCTAGAATATGGCTCTCACTGGACATATTTTAACAGAGATATATATTAAACTGCATGTCAATAAAAATCAGGGTTGACAACATTCATCATAACAATTAATCAGTACTTATTAAGCACCTACCATAGAACAGCACAGAATCAAGTCACAGGTTGTCCCTGTGGATAGATCGTGAAGTAGACAAGAACACTAAATTAAAAACTATAGGCTTGGAAGATTTTGTGTTTTACTTTGTCATTGATAAGCTTGCTGGTTTAGGCATGTTGCTTACTACTTCTGAGTCTCAGCTTTTATATCTATATAATTAAACAAATAAAGAAATTTTGAGAGAATAGGGCAAATTATGCATAGAAGCCTCCTAGAAACAATTTCTTAGCTCATTCCAATAGCTACAGTAACTTCATTCCAATAACTACAATAACTTCTTATTCTTCATGTTAGTGATTGGTTTAAGAGTATTCATGCAACTGATCAAAGAAATATAAGGGCTTCATTGAAGCTAATAACCTAAACATGAACTAAAAGTTCTGGAAAATACCAACATAGTCTAGGTGTAACCAACATGGCCTTGGTAAATAGTCAATTGACATGCAGCTTTTGATAATAACAGTGACAAGAGAGAGAGATAGACAGATAGATGAAAAATTAAATAATGTTATATCATCTCTTTTTTAGTATCTGCCATGTATGCAAAAAACCAACAGTGTTAGTAATTTGTCTTTATGATAAAAAGTATATATGTTATTTCTTTATTTGACTAATCTATATATAAATTTGTATTTAACCATAGATTCTCAGGTAAAAATTTTTAAAACATGGGCAATAAAGATATTTAAACTTGAAAAACAAATCCACTGAGATTAAAATAAATATTTCCCACTCCCAATAGCAGGTTCTCATGCATACACTTGTGAGCTTTATAACTAAGATAGATAAATTTAAGAAAAATTCCTCCTATCACAAAGATGATCCTATAATGATTACATCTTTCTGCTCACTAGTTAGTAGCAAAAGTAACCAAATGATCTGTAACTTATTGGCCTAAGTGACTTCCCTTCATGTATCCTTCAGTGACAGAGGACCCTTTAATCCAGGGTTCCTCCATTCCCTAGGTCTTGTATGTTCTTTACTGCATTCTTTATATTTGGCTAATAGATACCAAGTGAAGAAAAAAAAGGGTGGGGGGAGACTGTGGGATCACACGGGAGGTTCTGGGCCAGAGCTGAAAGTGGCATCCTGGTTTCCATTTGTCAGGAATGCCACATAGTTATGTCAATATAACTTTTAGAAATAAGAGGCTTTCTCTTTAAGGAATCATCTCTCAATGTGGCTTAGCAGCTACCTACAATGCAAATGTACAAAATTTTTAAACTTACCATTTGTAACAACTCTAGAGCAGTACACATTCTCATTGGGATCCTGTCCATAGAGTGATGGGAAAGCATAATAATTTTAGAGACTAGGAAACTCTGACTTATCCTATTTTTCAGCATATCAAAGAACACTACTTTGGGACTAAGCTAGCTCTAAATGAATATATCAAATTCATTCAGTCTCTAAAATGAACCTAAACCAAGTGCGTAGATAAGGACTTGGTTTTTCCACAACGAGGAGTTCTCCATCACAGAGTTATATTTGGTCTTCCAGGATCAGAGGTGAAAGATAAACTTGCAAAAAGCATCAGTGTTATAACAGGTGACCTTGATAACACAGGTCTGAACTATGCAGGTCCCCTTATACACAGATTTTCTTCACTAAATATGTACTATAGTCCTTCACTCTGCGGTTGGTTGACTCCATGAATGCAGGACTTGTTGATATGGAAGGCCAACAGTAAAGCTGTACTGGGATATTTAACTGCATAGAAAGTTGGCATCCCTAAGAACCACATTATTCAAGAGTCAGCTGTAGTATCTTTCAGTATTACTGGGTGAGAAAAACACCTCTTTCTTAAAGAATCTCTATTTTTACCTTTAGATCTTTATGGAAATCAGACTTTATGAAATGATGTCACAGTGATTAATTATGCTAATTTTTAAGAATGGGCTTTCCAACATGCCTTTTGAAAGAGTCATCATTTTTCATACAGGAACACAGAAATAATATGATAAACTCTAAATATAATCACATATTATTTTAAACATCTTAATTAAATTAAAAACCTCAATGTTCCACAGGACAGTCCATAAATACTTAACTAATTAAGCACCTCACTATTAAGCATTAATGTGCTTGGTATGTACTTGGCAAAATAAGGTATGATCATTTGACATGGTGGCATGATCTTTCCTAAAATATAATAAGTATTTTTTTAGAGGATTGTTCAGGAATGATTAGGGTAGGAAAGAGATAGAACAAACAAACTGGTATAATTTGATAAGAGTTGAATAAAAGGGCTATTTGTAAAGCATGTAAGGGGTTCAAGTAAACCAAAAAGAGATAGTGCAGAAACCTTAAGGCTAGTAACATTGAAGATCTCATCATGCCTAAACCTGAAAGGACAAGTTATGCTTATTGAAACATGGACCAGATGACAATATGAAGAGGTCACCTGAAGGTCTTATATAGAGAGACAAAGCTATGCTCAATTATGTGACAAGGATGGAGCCAAGGTAATCAATTCTATAACTGACTTTTCAGAAAAATATACCTTCTCAAATTCAATTACCTGTGGTTAAACTTTAAATATATGAAAAATTGTCTATGTTGGAAGGTCATTGTAGGTTTCAATGTTGTTATTTTTTAAAAGTTAATTTCATATTCAAAATACAATGTCATGGCTTAAATTGAGCTCGGATCCCACTCCCTTCTCACTCTTTCATCTCTTGATGGTGTCTCACACTGGCTCAGTCCTGACCGTGGTGAAATGTCCTAACCTCCCTCAGTTTCAGTTACCTATTCATAAAAGCAAGTAATGGCATAAATTATCTTGTGAGACTGCATAAGAACAAATGAGGGACCACCTATAAACCACTTAGGACATACCTTCCATACAGTAGACACTTAGAAAGGGCTATTTTTGATACTTGGCTTTACAACTACAGCTCTCTGGTTTGCTTATCTGAGTACTTAATTGAGTACATTTCCTTATCCAGTGTATTTAAAGGAAGGATTCACCAATCCCACCCCACCAACTCCTGCCTGGAAAAGCTGGAAGAGGTTGCTCACGACTGAGCGACTTCACTTTCATGCATTGGAGAAAGAAATGCCAACCCACTCCAGTGTTCTTGCCTGGAGAATCCCAGGGACAGGGAGGGGAGCCTGGTGGGCTGCCATCTATGGGGTTACACAGAGTCGGACACAACTGAAGTGACTTAGCAGCAGCAGCATGGATTCTATATTTCTTAACCACCTTGGTGTTTGTAAATGTCCCCTTCGTCTTTATCCTTGAGTCACTTTGAGGTTGAATTAATATTCCTTGCTCATACCTCTTATGATTTGAAACTATTGGCACATTACTACTTCATCTTCTTGCATTGAATGTTGCTGGGTGAAAGCTCTAAGTCAGTTTGGTTGTCCCAAATTTAAGCAGAGGGGAACTCTTTCTATCTAAAAGTTTTTCAGGATTTTTTTCCTATCTTGATATTCATTAATTTATCCAGACTATTTATTATAGCTGGGCATTTTCAATAGTTTTTCCTGGCATACCATCCATATTTTCTCATGTAGATTGGGGTATGTCTTCAAACTAAAAATATTTTTTTGGCTAACAAAGTTCAGTAACTCCAAAAATTGTCCTAAAATTCCCCGAATGATTGATTACTGCTTATCTTTCCAAAATAATTTTCTGTCACTCAGCTCCCTCTGTTGGCTAGTTTAGTCAAAATGACCTCTATCTTCTGCAAGTAATCAGGTAGTTTAACATGGAAGCTCACTTCCTGTGTCCCATTTACTGATCACTGTCTTCTCTTTCAAGTTAAGTGACACTTGCTCAAAGAGCTATTCACTATTTCCCACACTTCAGGTTCTTTCACTGCTAATTCTTTGTCATGACATCCTGTCTTTGGCATTTATAGTGGTATATTCAGTTATAACTATTTAGTTACATGAAATTAATTGTTTAATTTATTCCTCCAAAGAATGTAAAATTAGTGATGACAGGGACTATATTATTTTATTCATGCAGAATCCCAGCATCCTACCAACTCACAAAGAATTTTTGTTAAATGGGTGGATGGGTATACACTTACATAGATACGTGGATGAATGAATCCAAGAAATCAGTGAATACGTTTTAAAAATTTATCTAAAGTCTGTAATTTCATTTTAACAATTATATTGCCATTTTGCATTTATTTCTACTTGGTTACTTAGAAATCATTAATTTCTTCACACCCTATTTACCAGTATAGCTTCCTGTGTACTGTGATTTTTTTTTTTTTTTAAACTCAGAGCACTACACCCAACGTAGACAAAGTGCGCTACTGAGCTTAAACCTCTTCCATTCAGTTCTGCCCAGCTCCTTACTCCATTCTGGTTTCCACCCCCATACACATTCTTTTGGGCTCATCCACTCCTGAATGCCTCAGGATCTGAGCTGACATCTGCCTGTTTGGTCAGCACCCTAACCAGAACTAAGACTTTCAAGCTCCTCACCTTAAAGAATAATTTAGAAACTTACAGGTGAAAAATAGCTATCTTCCTGTTCCAGGCTTTTCTTTCATTTGAAAAGGTCCATGACCCCTATTTTCCTTCATTTCGAAATGTAAATTACCATCCCTTTCATAGTTGTTTTTCTTTAAAAAAAAAAAAGAGGGGGAGGCTATGTGCATAATAAGACAGCCTAACCCTTTCAATGCCCGGGGATATATCTACATTTTTTACTCTTATCTACCATTTTCCTGGGTCCAAGATGAAGGTTAACGCATAGCTGTCAGGTGAGGAGAAATCACACTAGATCACTTATATCTTTTTTCTGTACTAAAAACAAACTGTTTTTTTGAAATTTTTGTGAAAACGTCAGCTTTTGCAATCATGCTATATTAACGCTAATAAAATAAAAGATATTAATAAAATTAATTATTAAAAACAATATGCTGGTTCAGTTCAGTTCAGTCATGTTCGACTCTGCAACTCCATGAATCGCAGCACACCAGGCCTCCTTGTCCATCATCAACTCCCGGAGTTCACTCAAACTCATGTCCATCAACTCAGTAATGCCATCCAGCCATCTCATCCTCTGTCGTCCCCTTCTCCTCTTGCACCCAACCCTCCTAGCATCGAGTATTTGCCAATGAGTCAACTCTTCACATAAGTTGGCCAAAGTATTGGAGTTTCAGCTTTAACATCAGTCCTTCCAATGAACACCAGGACTGATCTCCTTTAGAATGGACTGGTTGGATCTCCTTGCAGTCCAAGGGACTCTCAAGAGTCTTCTCCAACACCACACTTCAAAAGCATAAATTCTTCGGCGCTCAGCTTTCTTCACAGTCCAACTCTCACATTCATACATTACCACTGGAAAAACCATAGCCTTGACTAGATGGACCTTTATTGGCAAAGTAACGTCTCTGCTTTTCAGTATGCTATCTAGATTGGTCATAACTTTCCTTCTAAGGAGTAAGCATCTTTTAATTTCATGGCTGCAGTCACCATCTGCAGTGATTTTGGAGCCCAGAAAAACAAAGTCTGACACTGTTTCCACTGTTTCCCCCATCTATTTCCCATGAAGTGATGGGACCAGATGCCATGATCTTCATTTTCTGAATGTTGAGCTTTAAGCCAACTTTTTCACTCTCCTCTTTCACTTTCATCATGATTCTCTTTGCCTCTTTAGTTCTTCTTCACTTTCTGCCATAAGGGTGGTGTCATCTGCATATCTGAGGTTATTGATATTTCTCCAGCAATCTGATTCCAGCTTGTGCTTCTTCCAGTCCAGCGTTTCTCATGATGTACTCTGCATAGAAGTTAAATAAGCAGGGGTGACAATATACAGCCTTGACATACTCCTTTTCATATTTGGAAACTAGCCTGTTGTTCCATGTTCAGTTTTAACTGTTGCTTCCTGATTTGCCTATAGGTTTCTCAAGAGGCAGGTCAGGTGTCTGGTAGTCCCATCTCTTTCAGAATTTTCCACAGTTTGTTGTGATCCACACAGTCAATGCTTTGGCATAGTCAATAAAGCAGAAATAGATGTTTTCTGGAACTCTCTTGCTTTTTCCATGATCCAGCAGATGTTGGCAATTTGATCTCTGGTTCCTCTGCTTTTCTAAAACCAGCTTGAACTTCTGGAAGTTCATGGTTCACATATTGCTGAAGCCTGGCTTGGAGAATTTTGAGCATTACTTTACTAGCATGTGAGATGAGTGCAATTGTGCAGTAGTTTGAGCATTCTTTGGCATTGCTTTTCTTTGGGTTTGGAAATGAAAACTGACTTTTTCCAGTCCTGTGCCACTGCTGAGTTTTCCAGCTTTGCTGTCATATGCTGGTTCAGTTCAGTTCAGTCGCTCAGTCGTGTCCAACTCTTTGGCAACCCCATGAATCGCAGCATGTCAGGCCTCCCTGTCCATCACCAACTCCCGGAGTTCACTCAGATTCACATCCATCGAGTCAGTGATGCCATCCAGCCATCTCATCCTCTGTCGTCCCCTTCTCCTCCTCCCCCCAATCCCTCCCAGCATAAAAGTCTTTTCTAATGAGTCAACTCTTCACATGAGGTGGCCAAAGTACTGGAGTTTCAGCTTTAGCATCATTCCCTCCAAAGAAATCCCAGGACTGATCTCCTTCAGAATGGACTGGTTGGATCTCCTTGCAGTCCAAGGGACTCTCAAGAGTCTTCTCCAACACCAAGTTCAAACGCATCAATTCTTCGACACAGCTTTCTTCACAGTCCAACTCTCACATCCATACATGACCACTGGAAAAACCATAGCCTTGACTAGACGGATCTTTGTTTGGCAAAGTAATGTCTCTGCTTTTGAATATGCTATCTAGGTTGGTCATAACTTCCTTACAAAGAGTAAATGCCTTTTAATTTCATGGCTTCAGTCACCATCTGCAGTGTTTTTGGAGCCCAAAGAAAATAAAGTCTGACACTGTTTAGAAGAATGCAAATAATAATGTGTTTTCTCTACTAGTTCTGTCTCTAAACCACATGCATGCTGATTTAATATTAATTTCATTTGTACTGTTAGATGTTACCCAAATCATAGCATTCATTATTTTTATGTTTAAATCAAAATAGCAAATTATCATGTATCTCCCTAATTAGCTTCTAATTTAGGTTTCATGCAGATATCATAACTCTGTGACTTATGATTGTTTCATATGTCTCACAAACTGTAAAATAGGATTCATAATATATATCAAAAGATAAATGAAGTTAGCAAATTCTGAAACTCACCATGGCATTTTAACTTAATAGCAAGTATAGGCACTATAGATAAAGATGGCTGGGTCTACATCTTCACTTCACATTTACTAGCTACCTGACCTTGGGCAAGTAACAATTTGATCATTTCCTGGAAAATGGCAATGACAATAACACTGAAGTGTGAAGACTGAGTTTGCTAAGAAGATTACTTGAGATTAAAAGAAAGTGCTATTCACATAGAAAGTTCACAATAAGAGATTCCCATTACTTCCATTAAATATGATTTCTTGCCTTATGTTATCCCAGTCTACCATGTGGAAAATTAAAGTAAATACAGTTTATTAATTCAATTTCAATTTCTCTTTACTCTTTTTTAGGACAACAGTGATTTTGCTTTAAAAAAGGTAAGAAAGGGAAAATAACCCACCTGAGCTTACATTCAATATTATTCTTTCTTCTACAAGAAATATAAAGTATAATAAGAAGGACTGATTAACAGGGGGTAAGAGCATAGTGATATCATTGTTTCTCTCAAAGCGTATTTCAATCAACATGACTGACAATATTTTAAAATTATAGAGAAGATTGTTGTTGTTCAGTTGCACATTCATGTCTGACTCTATGGGACCCCATGAATTGCAGCATGCCATTCCTCCCTGTCCCTCACATCTCCCAAAGTTTGCCCAAGTTCATGTCCATTGCATTGGTAATGCCATCCAGCATCATTCTCTGATGCCCTCTTCTTCTTATGACCACAATCTTCCCCAGCATCAGGGACTTTTCCAATGAGTAGGCTGTTCGCATCAGCTGACCAAAATCTGGAGTTTCAGCTTCAGCATCAGTGTTTCCAGTGAGTATTCAGGGATGATTTCCCTTAAGACTGACTGGCTTGATCTCCTTGCTGTCCAAATAACTCTCAGTAGTCTTCTCCAACACCACAGGTCGAAGGCATCAATTCTTTGTCTTCTGCCTTCTCTATGGTACAGCTCTCACAATTGGACATGATCACTGGGAAGACGTTAGTCTTGACTCTACAGACTTTTGTCTGCAGAGTAATGTCTCTACTTTTCAACACACAGATTTGTCATAAATTTCCTGCTAAGAAGCAATTGTCTTCTGACTTTACAGCTGCAGTCACCATTTCACAGTGATTTTAGAGCCCAAGAAGAGGAAATCTGTCACGACTTCCACATTTTCCCCTTCTATTTGGTATGAAGTAATGGAGCTAGATTCCATGATCTTAGTTTTAAGCGGTTCTTTCACTCTCCTCCTTCACCCTTATCAAGAGGCTCTTTAGTTCCTCCACTTCCAGCCATCAGAGTGGCATTATTTGTGTATCTGAGGTAGTTGATGTTTCTCCCACCTATCTTGATTCCAGCTTATAACTCATCCAGCCCAGAATTTCTCATGATGTGCTCAGAGTATAGATTAAATAAACATTGTGACAGCAGACAGCCCTGTCATACTTCTTTCTCAATCCTGAACCAATCAGTTGTTCTCTATAGGGTTCTAACTGTTGCTTCTTGACCCGCATACAGGTTTCTCGGGAGACAGTAGGATGGTCTGGTGTTCCCATCTCTTTGAGAATTTTCCACCGTTTTTTATGATCCACACAGTCAAAGGCTTTAGCATAGTTGATGAGATAGAGGTGGATGTTTTTCTGGAATCCCTTGGTCTTCAGTCAAGGGTATACGAGTAGCTGTGCTCCCCTCCTAAATCCTCCAAACATTGAGAAGATAGCAGAGTTTAAAGTGGTTTATTCTTGGTCTTGATCATTTTCATTTCCTTTGAGAATTTCTTAATATTTAGTGTCGAATAAAATTTGGAGAGAAATGTTTTATATAAGATTTCATTAATATAAAGTCTTATGAAACAATACCTTAATTTTGATAATGCCAAGTCCATAATCTTAAATGGGAATTATATCAATCAAACCTATGATGATTCTGATGCCACAAATCAAACTAACAGTGGAAACCAAACCAAAAACTTTTCAAAATATGAACATTAACCTTTTAAAAAGAATATTGAACCTACAGTGGCCTCCTAATCATAACAATTTTGAGATGTTTAAAGTATCATAGCAGGTAGTTGAATTTTAGGCATATTTTTCTGAAAAGTCAATTACCAAAATGTATATTCTATTACGATTCATCATCAAGGAGAACCTCTGTCATACAACATGTCTGAGAAAGAAAGGAAAAGTGAAAGATAGAGCTAGAGACATTGAGAAAGCAAGCAAATCTGGGACTGTATTCAAACTAAAAGAAGATCATGTCAGGGAGCGGAGCAGGGCAATGCTTAGAACTGCCACTGTGCGGCAATACTGCCAACCCTAACGGCTCAGTGTATCAGCTCAAGCAGTCCATCAGAAATTTCACTGCTGAATCATCTCTCCTGAAGAATGTGATGGATCAAAGACACTGAGGAGGAGATAAAGGTAAAAAAACAAGCAAAAACACAAAAACCATGCAACTTCCTGGGATATGTTGAAATATACATTGTTCTTCATGTATATTCAAGATCCTCCAAAGTAGCTCAACATCAACCTAAGACACCATAATCAACCATTGGTGTATTTTCATGGTTAGTAAGATGTAGTGGAACCAGCCCAGAATTTAAAGTCAGATAATCTGGGCTTCCCTGTGGCTCAGATGGTAAAAACAACAACAACAACAAACAACAAAACCTGACTACTATACGGGAGATGTGGATTTAATCCCTGGGTTGGGAAGACCACCTGAAGGAGGGCATGGCAACCCACTCTAGTATTTTGCCTGAAGAATCCCCATGGACGAGGAAAATGGTAGGCTATATTCGATGGGGTTGAAGAGAGTTGGACATATCTGAGCGACTAAGCATAGCACAGCACAATCTGGGTTTACCTTCTTGCTACAGTTTATGAGCCCTTAAAAAAAAATCCCTCCAAGCATATTTGAGAAAGTTACTTACCCTTTATTAAGCTAATCATTCCTTAACTGTTAAAAGAAATTTCATGCAGTTCATGTGAGAATTTAATTGAGATCATGTCCCATAGGAAATGTACATTTCTCCCATAATGAGGCACATATAAGTAATATGGACTGAGGTATCAGTAAATGGTTATCAATCATTAATGGTTAACTTGGGGTTGTTACGTGTGGTTTTATTGTAAAATATTTAAAATAAACTTTATAAAACTATTATAAGAGAAAGGACTATTTAAATCAAAGTTTACCATCACTATTGATCCAAATATTATTCTAGGAACATCAAGGTCAATGAATTGACCACAAATTAAACAAGTTGGCTACTTTAAGATTTACAATTGCAAATTTCACTTCAATCAATCTCATCTAAAAAAGAAAACTTTAAGTGATTGTAGAGTTCAATCACTTAAGTTTCTGAGGAAAAAATTAGTCCAGAAAAGCATTATGTGGCATACTTCATGTGATAAACTAATGTTTTACAGAAGATATTAGAAACAGTTTTTTTAATATTTTATTGTGGTAAATTCACATACTATAAATTATATATTTTAACCATATTTAACTTTACAGTTCATGGCACTAAGTACATCCATATTGTTGTACAACTCTCACCAACTTCCTTCTCCCAAATTCTTCACCTTCCTTGACTGAAACTCTGTCCCTGTTAAACACTAACTCCTCATTTCCCTTCCCCACCTCCACCCTGAAAGTGAAAGTGAAGTCGCTCAGTCATGTCCTACTCTTTGCAACCCCATGGACTATAGCCTACCAGGCTCCATTGTCCATGGGATTTTCCAGGCAATAGTACTGGAGTGGATTGCCATTTCCTTCTCCAGAGGATCTTCCCGACCCAGGAATCGAACCCAGGTCTCCCGCATTGTAGACAGACGCTTTACCGTCTGAGCCACCAGGGAAGTCCTACCCCTAGGCATATATCAATGTACTTTCTGACTCTATGAATTCGACGTTGGAGTTCTCTCATAAAAGGGGAATCAAACAGTATGTCTGCACACTCCCTGATGACTCAGATGGTAAAGAATTACCTGCAATTTGGGAGACCCTGGGTTCAGTCCCTGGGCTGGGAAATCCCCTGGAGGGGTCATGGCAAACCACTCCAGTATTCTTGCCTGGAGAAGCCCCATGGACAGAGGAGCCTGGTGGACTACAAAGCATGGGATCTCAAAGAATCAGACACAACTCTGTGACTAAGCACAGCACAATGTACACTGGTGAAGGTCATGACAGCCTATTCCAGTATTCTTGCTTGGAAAATCCCATGAACAGGCTACAGTCAATGTGGTTGCAAAAAGTAGGACATGACTGAAGTGACTTACCACAGTGTATATTGGAGGGTCTTCCCTGGTGTCTCAGCAGTAAACAATTTGCCTGCAATGCAGGAGATGCTTACAGGAGATGTGGGTTTCGGGTCAGGAAGATGCCCTGGAAAAGGAAATGGCAACCCTCTTCAGTATTCTTGCCTGGAAAATCCCATGGTCAAAGGAGCCTGGTGGCCTATAGTCCATGGACTCATGAAAGAGTCTGACATGACTTAACAAATAAATAGCTACAATGTGTATTGGAATGTATTTTTTAAGGTTAATTTAATATATGTCCTACAAACAGACTGCACCTTCTTTTTTTCTCTCCTTTGTGCTATGCAGTAGGTTCTCCTTAGTTATCTGTTTTATACATAGTAGTGTATATATGTCAATCCCAATCTCCTAGTTTATCCCACACCCCCCCCCACCCATCTTGGTATCCATATATTTGATCTCTACGTCTGTGTCTCTATTTCTACTTTGTAAATAGTTTCATCTGTACTCTTTTTCTCAGAGGTTAAAGCATCTGCCCGAAATGGAGGAGACCCCGGTTCAATCCCTGGGTTGGGAAGATCCCCTGGAGAAGGAAATGGCAAGCCACTCCAGTATTCTTGCCTGGAGAATCCCATGGAGGAAGGAGCCTACTAGGCTACAGTCCATGGTGTTGCATAGAGTTGGACATGACTGAGCGACTTCACTTCACTTCATGCATTAATATACAATAGTACTTTTCTCTCTCTGACTTCTTTCACTCTGTATAAAAGTCTTTAGATCCATCCATGGCTGCAAGTAGCACAGTTTCATTCTGTTTTTATGGCTGAATAATCCTCTATTGGGTCTATGTACCACATCTCTTTTATCCATTCTTCTGTTGATGTGCATTTAGGTTGCTTATATCCTGGCTATTGTAAATAGTGATGCAATGAACACTGTGGTGCGTGTATCTGTTTGAATTATGGTTTTCTCCTGATATATTCCCAGGGTGGGATTGCTGCATCATATAGTAGTTCTATATTTAGATTTTTAAGGAAACTCCATGCTGTTCTCCAAAATGGTTGTATGAATTTATATTCTCACCCACAGGGTAAGAGAGTTCCCTTTTCTCTATATCCTCTCCAGTATTTATTGTTTGTAGATTTTTTCAATGATGGCCATTCTGACTAATGTGATGTTACCCCATTTTAGTTTTAATCTGTATTTTTCTAATAATTAGTGATGTTGAGCATCTTTCCATGTGCCTCTTGGCCATCTGTATGTCTTCTTTGGAGAAATGTTTATTTAGGTCTCTCACCCTGTGTTTCTGGTGACTGAAGGAAGTATAGATCTCTTCAAATATCTCTTTTAAAAAGTCTTAAAAATAAACCCATATCTGTTTAAAAAGTTCTTTAAAATTTACATTGTCACCTTCAGCTCTACCTCTAGCCTGTGTGCTTTCCTTCTAGAAATAACCACTGTTCTGCACTTGATATATATCATATCAGATATCAGAATGATTTTTTTTGGTTGCATATATAAGTACCTATAAAGATTATCATTTATTACTGAATGAAAAGTAAAAAAACTGGTTAATTGTATTGTGTGCATAAACATAAATTAGACTTTTGCACCTAAAGCTTTACACAGTTTTATAAAAATTATTTCTATATAAATTTTTTTGCTATTATGAATTTTGCCTTTTAAAAAACTTCATATTCTACAACTTATTCCCAATTTAAGAAATAGAATACAGTTTTTAAGTATGGATCTTTCATCTATCAAACTTTTGAGATTTTTTTATTAGGTAGTAGTGACTATATATCTTCTTTAATTATATAATTTTTGAGCTTTATTCAGTCCTAGATTTATTCTCTTGATTTATTCAACTGACCACCTCCGGTACATTGCTGAAAAATAAAATATCAGTAACAAGAATTGCTACCATGTTACAAAATTAAATAATTGCTTCAAATATTAGTTGCTTCCATTAAGAACTATAGAAATAGAAATAAAGAATGGTGGGGAAATATGTGCCAGTTGATTTATTTTGACAAGTTAAGGATCTTAAGCCTTACATCCTAGTTAACAAAAGGTTTTGCTTTTGATTTCATCAGTCCCAAGTGAAATCTGAGTAGCTCAACTGCTCTTTGCAACTATCAAATCATTGTGGTCAAATTGATTATATGATTTTTCTCCTTTAATATTGAGATTTATATTAATGGATTTTTTTTCATTCAGTTCACTTCAGTTCAGTCACTCAGTCATGTCTGACTCTTTGCGACGCCATGAATCGCAGCACACCAGGCCTCCTTGTCCATCACCAATTCCCGGAGTTCACTCAGATTCACGTCGATCGAGCCCATGATGCCATCAAGCCATCTCATCCTCTGTTGTCCTCTTCTCCTCCTGCCCCCAATCCCTCCAGCATCAGAGTCTTTTCCAATGAGTCAACTCTTCGCATGAGGGGCCAAAGTACTGGAGTTTCAGCTTTAGCATCATTCCTTCCAAAAAATCCCAGGGCTGATCTCCTCAGAATGGCT
>NW_017211598.1:0-17574 GCF_001704415.2 Capra hircus
CACAGCATGTCAGGTCCCTGTGATCCATCCAGCCATCTCATTCCTCGGTCGTTCCTTCTCCTCCTGCCCCAATCCCTCCCAGGATCAGAGTCTTTTCCAATGAGTCAACTCTTCACATGAGGTGGCCAAAGTACTGGAGTTTCAGCTTTAGCATCATTCCTCCCAAAGAAATCCCAGGGCTGATCTCCTTCAGAAATGGACTGGTGGATCTCCTTGCAGTCCAAGGGACTCTCAAGAGTCTTCTCCAGGTTCAAAGCATCAATTTCTTCGGTGCTCAGCCTTCTTCACAGTCCAACTCTCATATCCGTACATGACCACAGGAAAACCCACAACCTTGACTAGACGGACTGTAGTCGGCAAAGTAATGTCTCTGCTTTTGAACATGCTTTCTAGGTTGGTCATAACTTTTCTTCCAAGGAGTAAGCGTGTTTTAATTTCATGGCTGCAGTCACCATCTGCAGTGGTTTTGGAGCCAAAACAATAAAGTCTGACACTGTTTCCACGGTTTCCCCATCTATTTCCCATGAAGTGATGGGACCGGATGCCATGATCTTCGTTTTCTGAATGTTGAGCTTTAAGCCAACTTTTTCAGTCTCCACTTTCACTTTCATCAACAGGCTTTTTAGTTCCTCTTCCTTTCTGCCATAAGGGTGGTGTCATCTGCATATCTGAGGTTATTGCTATTCTCGCGACAATCTTGATTCCAGCTTGTGTTTCTTGCAGTCCAGCGTTTCTCATGATGTACTCTGCATATAAGTTAAGTAAGCAGGGTGACAATATACAGCCTCGATGTACCCCTGTTCCTATTTGGAACCAGTCTGTTGTTCCATGTCCAGCTCTAACTGTTGCTTCCTGACCTTCATACAGATTTCTCAAGAGGCAGGTCAGGTGGTCTGGTATTCCCATCTCTTTCAGTAGTTTCCACAGGTTATTGTGAAGCCATTCACTAAAGAGACAGGAGCTGAGACAGGACTCGGTGCAGGACTACTGAGGAGAACACCACCCGATCGTGTAGGGAGTCCTGCAGGGACAACCCTATACCTACTCTTAGACCTGTGCCATCAGGCAGCTTCCTGCAAGGAAAGTCTCAAGTAGGTGAGGACCTCGTTGTGAGGACCGTGACAGAGGAGGTGCCAAGGTCGGGAAGGAGTGGAATTGAGCAGCTTATGTGAAACTGAGGGTGCCCTCCACTCCCCGAGGGGGCGCCAGAGATCGAGGCACTATCTATGGTGAGGCGCTCACTTCCTCCTAGGTAGTAGCTAGCACTCACTTCTTGCTAGGCGGCTAAGGAAGGAGAGCGAGTTTGCCTCTGGCGGTGGTGCGTGTGCTCAGGCGTGTGAGCATTTGCAGGCGCCAGCAGGAACCTAGTCAAGGTGAGGAGCCTGAATGACGAATGGGAGACACCCCCCCAAACTCCCAACCTCCCCACCCCGTGTCGCCCGCCCTCCGTCCGTGCCTTGTCCCCAGCTCGTGCATCGTCCCCCCTCCCCGGTGTCTCTCGCCCCCCCCCCAACCCGTGCCTCGCGCCCACAAAGCCCTGACGCTCTGGTGGAGGAAGATTCCTGCCCAGAGGCTCTCCGGGAGGTGAGGACCTTGGTTGAAGTGGGTGGCCCCAGTTCAGAGGGGGAAGAAGACCCTAACAAGGGTCTGAGAGAGGAAACGCAGGTGGAAAGTCCGAAGAAGGCCCTGCTTGTTGCTCAGAGGACCCAAGCATGGCGGTCAGGTAGAGGCGAGCCTTCCTTTTCTATAGGATGGATTAGGAGCTCGAACGCCTTGCCCTGAAGGAATTCGAGGGCGCAACTCTTGAGTGAGGTCTGAGGGGACCTCAACCCCAGAACAGTGAAGTGGCACAGGACTTGTGTTTCCGGTCAAGCTTGGCAAGACCCGAACATGGGGATCAGCCTGACTTCTTTGAGGAGGGTCTTGGAGATTGTGAAGGTGTTGACTTTTTTAGGGGAGGGGCCTCAAGGTAGCAAAGGAAGGCATTCTAGGGTGGCCAGGGGTTGGGATGAGGACCCTCTGTGAGGACAGAGGGAATTCCTGCCCTGCTGGCAGCCTGGCGTGTCTGTGCAACTGGTGATGTGATGACCGACCCTCATTTTCTCTTAGGGTATGGCGAGGATAGAATTGTGAAGGGATGGGGGGGGGGGGGGGGCGAGGCAGGAAGGCCGCACGTGGGGCAGGTGAAAGATTTTATTTATAAGGAGTAGTTTATTCCCCCACAGTAGAAGGATTTCCAGATCTCTCCAGGAGTTGTATGGGGGTACAAAAGAATCCATCCCCTATTCTCAGCCTTAGAGACCATGGGAAAGTGGGAGAACCCTCATGTGTTACTGGGTGTTGTCTCAGGAGAGGCTGGCAGGAAGACAGAAATCCCAGACCATGCAAAGGGTCAAAGGAAAGATTGAGAGGACTACCAATCATGGAATCAGTTCAATTCATTCTGGTCACTCAGTCATGTCTGACTCTTTGTGACCCCATGGACTGCAGCATGCCAGGCTTCCCTGTCCATCACCAACTCCCAGCACTTAATGAAAACTCATGTCCATCGAGTTGGTGATGCCATCCAACCACCTCACCCTCTGTCGTCCCCTTTTCCTCCCGTCGTCAATATTTCCCAACGTCAGGGTCTTTTCCAATGAATCCGTTCTTCCCATAAAGTGCACAAAGTATTCAGCTTCAGCATCCGTCCCTCCGATGAATATTCAGGACTGTTTCCTTTAGGTTTGACTCCTTTAATCTCCGTGCAGTCTAAGGGACTCTCAAGAGTCTTCTCCAATACCACAGTTCAAAGCATCAATGCTTTGGTGCTCAGCTTTTTTTAATAGTGCAGCTCTCACATCCATACAGTCCAGTTCAGTCGCTCAGTCGTGTCCGACTCATTGCGACCCCATGAAGCACAGCATGTCAGGCCTCCCTGTCCATCACCAACTCCCAGAGTTCACTCAGACTCACGTCCATCGAGTCCGTGATGCCATCCAGCCATCTCATCCTCGGTCGTTCCCTTCTCCTCCTGCCCCAATCCCTCCCAGGATCAGAGTCTTTTCCAGTGAGTCAACTCTTCGCATGAGGTGGCCAAAGTACTGGAGTTTCAGCTTTAGCATCATTCCTCCCAAAGAAATCCCAGGGCTGATCTCCTTCAGAATGGACTGGTGGATCTCCTTGCAGTCCAAGGGACTCTCAAGAGTCTTCTCCAGCACCGCAGTTCAAAGCATCAATTCTTCGGCGCTCAGCCTTCTCCACAGTCCAACTCTCACATCCGTACATGACCACAGGAAAACCCACAACCTTGACTAGACGGACCGTAGTGGGCAAAAGTAATGTCTCTGCTTTTGAATATGCTGTCGAGGTTGGTCATAACTTTTCTTCCAAGGAGTAAGCGTGTTTTAATTTCATGGCTGCAGTCACCATCTGCAGTGATTTTGGAGCCCAAAACAATAAAGTCTGACACTGTTTCCACGGTTTCCCCATCTCTTTCCCATGAAGTGATGGGACCGGATGCCATGATCTTCGTTTTCTGAACGTTGAGCTTTAAGCCAACTTTTTCAGTCTCCACTTTCACTTTCATCAACAGGCTTTTTAGTTCCTCTTCACTTTCGGCCATAAGGGTGGTGTCATCTGCATATCTGAGGTTATTGCTATTTCTCGCGACAATCTTGATTCCAGCTTGTGTTTCTTCCAGTCCAGCGTTTCTCATGATGTACTCTGCATATAAGTTAAGTAAGCAGGGTGACAATATACAGCCTTGATGTACCCCTGTTCCTGTTTGGAACCAGTCTCTTGTTCCATGTCCGGCTCTAACTGTTGCTTCCTGACCTGCATACAGATTTCTCAAGAGGCAGGTCAGGTGGTCTGGTATTCCCATCTCTTTCAGTAGTTTCCACGGGTTATTGTGAAGCCATTCATTAAAGAGACAGGAACTGAGACAGGACTCGGTGCAGGACTACTGAGGAGAACACCACCCGATCGTGTAGGGAGTCCTGCAGGGACAACCCTATACCTACTCTTAGACCTGTGCCATCAGGCAGCTTCCTGCAAGGAAAGTCTCAAGTAGGTGAGGACCTCGTTGTGAGGACAGTGTCAGAAGGAGGTGCCCAAGGTCCGGGAAGGAGTGGAATTGAGCAGCTTATGTGAAACTGAGGGTGCCCTCCACTCCCCGAGGGGCGCCAGAGATCGAGGCACTATCTATGGTGAGGCGCTCACTTCCTCCTAGGTAGTAGCTAGCACTCACTCTTCTTGCTAGGCGGCTAAGGAAGGAGAGCGAGTTTGCCTCTGGCGGTGGTGCGGGTGCTCAGGCGTGTGAGCATTTGCAGGCTCCAGCAGGAACCTAGTCAAGGTGAGGAGCCTGAATGACGAATGGGAGACAACCCCCCCCCAAACTCCCAACCTCCCCCACCCCGTGTCGCCCGGCCCTCCGTCCGTGCCTTGTCCCCAGCTCCGTGCATCGTCCCCCTCCCGGTGTCTCGCCCCCCCAACCCCGTGCCTCGCGCCCACAAAGCCCTGACGCTCTGGTGGAGGAAGATTCCTGCCCAGAGGCTCTCCGGGAGGTGAGGACCTTGGTTGAAGTGGGTGGCCCCAGTTCAGAGGGGGAAGAAGACCCTAACAAGGGTCTGAGAGAGGAAACGCAGGTGGAAAGTCCGAACAAGGCCCTGCTTGTTGCTCAGAGGACCCAAGCATGGCGGTCAGGTAGAGGCGAGCCTTCCTTTTCTATAGGATGGATTAGGAGCTCGACCGCCTTGCCCTGAAGGAATTCGAGGGCGCAACTCTTGAGTGAGGTCTGAGGGGACCTCAACCCCAGAACAGTGAAGTGGCACAGGACTTGTGTTTCCGGTCAAGCTTGGCAGACCCGAACATGGGGATCAGCCTGACTTCTTTGAGGAGGGTCTTGGAGATTGTGAAGGTGTTGACTTTTTTAGGGGAGGGGCCTCAAGGTAGCAAAGGAAGGCATTCTAGGGTGGCCAGGGGTTGGGATGAGGACCCTCTGTGAGGACAGAGGGAATTCCTGCCCTGCTGGCAGCCTGGCGTGTCTGTGCAACTGGTGATGTGATGACCGACCCTCATTTTCTCTTAGGGTATGGCGAGGATAGAATTGTGAAGGGATGGGGGGCGGGGGGGGGGCGAGGCAGGAAGGCCGCACGTGGGGCAGGTGAAAGATGTTATTCATAAGGAGTAGTTTATTCCCCCACAGTAGAAGGATTTCCAGATCTCTCCAGGAGTTGTATGGGGGTACAAAAGAATCCATCCCCTATTCTCAGCCTGAGAGACCATGGGAAAGTGGGAGAACCCTGTGTTACTGGGTGGTTGTCTCAGGAGAGGCTGGCAGGAAGACAGAAATCCCAGACCATGCAAAGGGTCAAAGGAAAGATTGAGAGGACTACCAATCATGGAATCAGTTCAATTCATTCTGGTCACTCAGTCATGTCTGACTCTTTGTGACCCCATGGACTGCAGCATGCCAGGCTTCCCTGTCCATCACCAACTCCCAGCACTTAATGAAAACTCATGTCCATCGAGTTGGTGATGCCATCCAACCATCTCACCCTCTGTCGTCCCCTTTTCCTCCCGTCGTCAATATTTCCCAACGTCAGGGTCTTTTCCAATGAATCCGTTCTTCCCATAAAGTGCCCAAAGTATTCAGCTTCAGCATCCGTCCCTCCGATGAATATTCAGGACTGTTTCCTTTAGGTTTGACTCCTTTAATCTCCGTGCAGTCTAAGGGACTCTCAAGAGTCTTCTCCAATACCACAGTTCAAAGCATCAATGCTTTGGTGCTCAGCTTTTTTTAATAGTGCAGCTCTCACATCCATACAGTCCAGTTCAGTCGCTCAGTCGTGTCCGACTCATTGCGACCCCATGAAGCACAGCATGTCAGGCCTCCCTGTCCATCACCAACTCCCAGAGTTCACTCAGACTCACGTCCATCGAGTCCGTGATGCCATCCAGCCATCTCATCCTCGGTCGTTCCCTTCTCCTCCTGCCCCAATCCCTCCCAGGATCAGAGTCTTTTCCAGTGAGTCAACTCTTCGCATGAGGTGGCCAAAGTACTGGAGTTTCTTTTCAGCTTTAGCATCATTCCTCCCAAAGAAATCCCAGGGCTGATCTCCTTCAGAATGGACTGGTGGATCTCCTTGCAGTCCAAGGGACTCTCAAGAGTCTTCTCCAGCACCGCAGTTCCAAAGCATCAATTCTTCGGCGCTCAGCCTTCTCCACAGTCCAACTCTCACATCCGTACATGACCACAGGAAAACCCACAACCTTGACTAGACGGACCGTAGTCGGCAAAGTAATGTCTCTGCTTTTGAATATGCTTTCGAGGTTGGTCATAACTTTTCTTCCAAGGAGTAAGCGTGTTTTAATTTCATGGCTGCAGTCACCATCTGCAGTGTTTTGGAGCCCAAAACAATAAAGTCTGACACTGTTTCCACGGTTTCCCCATCTATTTCCCATGAAGTGATGGGACCGGATGCCATGATCTTCGTTTTCTGAACGTTGAGCTTTAAGCCAACTTTTTCACTCCACTTTCACTTTCATCAACAGGCTTTTTAGTTCCTCTTCCTTTCTGCCATAAGGGTGGTGTCATCTGCATATCTGAGGTTATTGCTATTTCTCGCGACAATCTTGATTCCAGCTTGTGTTTCTTCCAGTCCAGCGTTTCTCATGATGTACTCTGCATATAAGTTAAGTAAGCAGGGTGACAATATACAGCCTTGATGTACCCCTGTTCCTATTTGGAACCAGTCTGTTGTTCCATGTCCAGCTCTAACTGTTGCTTCCTGACCTGCATACAGATTTCTCAAGAGGCAGGTCAGGTGGTCTGGTATTCCCATCTCTTTCAGTAGTTTCCACAGGTTATTGTGAAGCCATTCATTAAAGAGACAGGAGCTGAGACAGGACTCGGTGCAGGACTACTGAGGAGAACACCACCCGATCGTGTAGGGAGTCCTGCAGGGACAACCCTATACCTACTCTTAGACCTGTGCCATCAGGCAGCTTCCTGCAAGGAAAGTCTCAAGTAGGTGAGGACCTCGTTGTGAGGACAGTGACAGAAGGAGGTGCCCAAGGTCGGGAAGGAGTGGAATTGAGCAGCTTATGTGAAACTGAGGGTGCCCTCCACTCCCCGAGGGGGCGCCAGAGATCGAGGCACTATCTATGGTGAGGCGCTCACTTCCTCCTAGGTAGTAGCTAGCACTCACTTCTTGCTAGGCGGCTAAGGAAGGAGAGCGAGTTTGCCTCTGGCGGTGGTGCGTGTGCTCAGGCGTGTGAGCATTTGCAGGCTCCAGCAGGAACCTAGTCAAGGTGAGGAGCCTGAATGACGAATGGGAGACACCCCCCCCCAAACTCCCAACCTCCCCCACCCCGTGTCGCCCGGCCCTCCGTCCGTGCCTTGTCCCCAGCTCGTGCATCGTCCCCCCTCCCCGGTGTCTCTCGCCCCCCCAACCCCGTGCCTCGGGCCCACAAAGCCCTGACGCTCTGGTGGAGGAAGATTCCTGCCCAGAGGCTCTCCGGGAGGTGAGGACCTTGGTTGAAGTGGGTGGCCCCAGTTCAGAGGGGGAAGAAGACCCTAACAAGGGTCTGAGAGAGGAAACGCAGGTGGAAAGTCCGAACAAGGCCCTGCTTGTTGCTCAGAGGACCCAAGCATGGCGGTCAGGTAGAGGCGAGCCTTCCTTTTCTATAGGATGGATTAGGAGCTCGACCGCCTTGCCCTGAAGGAATTCGAGGGCGCAACTCTTGAGTGAGGTCTGAGGGGACCTCAACCCCAGAACAGTGAAGTGGCACAGGACTTGTGTTTCCGGTCAAGCTTGGCAAGACCCGAACATGGGGATCAGCCTGACTTCTTTGAGGAGGGTCTTGGAGATTGTGAAGGTGTTGACTTTTTTAGGGGAGGGGCCTCAAGGTAGCAAAGGAAAGCATTCTAGGGTGGCCAGGGGGTTGGGATGAGGACCCTCTGTGAGGACAGAGGGAATTCCTGCCCTGCTGGCAGCCTGGCGTGTCTGTGCAACTGGTGATGTGATGACCGACACTGATTTTCTCTTAGGGTATGGCGAGGATAGAATTGTGAAGGGATGGGGGGCGGGGGGCGAGGCAGGAAGGCCGCACGTGGGGCAGGTGAAAGATTTTATTTATAAGGAGTAGTTTATTCCCCCACAGCAGAAGGATTTCCAGACCTCTCCAGGAGTTGTATGGGGGTACAAAAGAATCCATCCCCTATTCTCAGCCTTAGAGACCATGGGAAAGTGGGAGAACCCTCATGTGTTACTGGGTTGTTGTCTCAGGAGAGGCTGGCAGGAAGACAGAAATCCCAGGACCATGCAAAGGGTCAAAGGAAAGATTGAGAGGACTACCAATCATGGGAATCAGTTCAATTCATTCTAGTCACTCAGTCATGTCTGACTCTTTGTGACCCCATGGACTGCAGCATGCCAGGCTTTCCCTGTCCATCACCAACTCCCAGCACTTAATGAAAACTCAGGTCCATCGAGTTGGTGATGCCATCCAACCACCTCACCCTCTGTCGTCCCCTTTTCCTCCCCGTCGTCAATATTTCCCAACATCAGGGTCTTTTCCAATGAATCCGTTCTTCCCATAAAAGTGCCCAAAGTATTCAGCTTCAAGCATCAGTCCCTCCAATGAATATTCAGGACTGATTTCCTTTGGGTTTGACTCGTTTAATCTCCTTGCAGTCTAAGGGACTCTCAAGAGTCTTCTCCAATACCACAGTTCAAAGCATCAGTTCTTTTGGTGGCTCAGCTTTTTTTAATAGTCCAACTCTCACATCCATACAGTCCAGTTCAGTCGCTCAGTCATGTCCGACTCATTGCGACCCCATGAAGCACAGCATGTCAGGCCTCCCTGTCCATCACCAACTCCCAGAGTTCCCCCAGACTCACGTCCATCGAGTCCGTGATGCCATCCAGCCATCTCATCCTCGTCGTTCCCTTCTCCTCCTGCCCCAATCCCTCCCAGGATCAGAGTCTTTTCCAATGAGTCAACTCTTCACATGAGGTGGCCAAAGTACTGGAGTTTCAGCTTTAGCATCATTCCTCCCGAAGAAATCCCAGGGCTGATCTCCTTCAGAATGGACTGGCTGGATCTCCTTGCAGTCCAAGGGACTCTCAAGAGTCTTCTCCAGCACCACAGTTCAAAGCATGAATTCTTCGGTGCTCAGCCTTCTTCACAGTCCAACTCTCATATCCGTACATGACCACAGGAAAACCCACAACCTTGACTAGACGGACTGTAGTCGGCAAAGTAAGACTGTCTCTGCTTTTGAACATGCTTTTCTAGGTTGGTCATAACTTTTCTTCCAAGGAGGAAGCGTGTTTTAATTTTCATGGCTGCAGTCACCATCTGCAGTGGTTTTGGAGCCCAAAACAATAAAGTCTGACACTGTTTCCACGGTTTCCCCATCTATTTCCCATGAAGTGATGGGACCGGATGCCATGATCTTCGTTTTCTGAATGTTGAGCTTTAAGCCAACTTTTTCACTCTCCACTTTCACTTTCATCAACAGGCTTTTTTAGTTCCTCTTCCCTTTCTGCCATAAGGGTGGTGTCATCTGCATATCTGAGGTTATTGCTATTTCTCGCGACAATCTTGATTCCAGCTTGTGTTTCTTTGCAGTCCAGCGTTTCTCATGATGTACTCTGCATATAAGTTAAGTAAGCAGGGTGACAATATACAGCCTCGATGTACCCCTGTTCCTATTTGGAACCAGTCTGTTGTTCCATGTCCAGCTCTAACTGTTGCTTCCTGACCTTCATACAGATTTCTCAAGAGGCAGGTCAGGTGGTCTGGTAGTCCCATCTCTTTCAGTAGTTTCCACAGGTTATTGTGAAGCCATTCACTAAAGAGACAGGAGCTGAGACAGGACTCGGATGCAGGACTACTGAGGAGAACACCACCCGATCGTGTAGGGAGTCCTGCAGGGACAACCCTATACCTACTCTTAGACCTGTGCCATCAGGCAGCTTCCTGCAAGGAAAGTCTCAAGTAGGTGAGGACCTCGTTGTAAGGACCGTGACAGGAGGAGGTGCCCAAGGTCTGGGAAGGAGTGGAATTGAGAAGCTTATGTGAAACTGAGGGTGCCCTCCACTCCCCGAGGGGGCGCCAGAGATCGAGGCACTATCTATGGTGAGGCGCTCACTTCCTCCTAGGTAGTAGCTAGCACTCACTTCTTGCTAGGCGGCTAAGGAAGGAGAGCGAGTTTTGCCTCTGGCGGTGTGTGCGTGTGCTCAGGCGTGTGAGCATTTGCAGGCGCCAGCAGGAACCTAGTCAAGGTGAGGAGCCTGAATGACGAATGGGAGACACCCCCCCAAACTCCCAACCTCCCCCACCCCGTGTCGCCCGGCCCTCGCGTCCGTGCCTTGTCCCCAGCTCTGTGCATCGTCCCCCCTCCCCGGTGTCTCGCCTCGCCCCGCCCCCCCAACCCCGTGCCTCGGGCCCACAAAGCCCTGACGCTCTGGTGGAGGAAGATTCCTGCCCAGAGGCTCTCCGGGAGGTGAGGACCTTGGTTGAAGTGGGTGGCCCCAGTTCAGAGGGGGAAGAAGACCCTAACAAGGGTCTGAGAGAGGAAACGCAGGTGGAAAGTCCGAAGAATGCCCTGCTTGTTGCTCAGAGGACCCCAAGCATGGCGGTCAGGTAGAGGCGAGCCTTCCTTTTCTATAGGATGGATTAGGAGCTCGAACGCCTTGCCCTGAAGGAATTCGAGGGCGCAACTCTTGAGTGAGGTCTGAGGGGACCTCAACCCCAGAACAGTGAAGTGGCACAGGACTTGTGTTTCCGGTCAAGCTTGGCAGGACCCGAACATGGGGATCAGCCTGACTTCTTTGAGGAGGGTCTTGGAGATTGTGAAGGTGTTGACTTTTTTAGGGGAGGGGCCTCAAGGTAGCAAAGGAAAGCATTCTAGGGTGGCCAGGGGTTGGGATGAGGACCCTCTGTGAGGACAGAGGGAATTCCTGCCCTGCTGGCAGCCTGGCGTGTCTGTGCAACTGGTGATGTGATGACCGACACTGATTTTCTCTTAGGGTATGGCGAGGATAGAATTGTGAAGGGATGGGGGGCGGGGGGCGAGGCAGGAAGGCCGCACGTGGGGCAGGTGAAAGATTTTATTTATAAGGAGTAGTTTATTCCCCCACAGCAGAAGGATTTCCAGACCTCTCCAGGAGTTGTATGGGGGTACAAAAGAATCCATCCCCTATTCTCAGCCTTAGAGACCATGGGAAAGTGGGAGAACCCTCATGTGTTACTGGGTGGTTGTCTCAGGAGAGGCTGGCAGGAAGACAGAAATCCCAGACCATGCAAAGGGTCAAAGGAAAGATTGAGAGGACTACCAATCATGGAATCAGTTCAATTCATTCTAGTCACTCAGTCATGTCTGACTCTTTGTGACCCCATGGACTGCAGCATGCCAGGCTTCCCTGTCCATCACCAACTCCCAGCACTTAATGAAAACTCAGGTCCATCGAGTTGGTGATGCCATCCAACCACCTCACCCTCTGTCGTCCCCTTTTCCTCCCGTCGTCAATATTTCCCAACATCAGGGTCTTTTCCAATGAATCCGTTCTTCCCATAAAGTGCCCAAAGTATTCAGCTTCAGCATCAGTCCCTCCAATGAATATTCAGGACTGATTTCCTTTGGGTTTGACTCGTTTAATCTCCTTGCAGTCTAAGGGACTCTCAAGAGTCTTCTCCAATACCACAGTTCAAAGCATCAGTTCTTTGGTGCTCAGCTTTTTTTAATAGTCCAACTCTCACATCCATACAGTCCAGTTCAGTCGCTCAGTCATGTCCGACTCATTGCGACCCCATGAAGCACAGCATGTCAGGCCTCCCTGTCCATCACCAACTCCCAGAGTTCCCCCAGACTCACGTCCATCGAGTCCGTGATGCCATCCAGCCATCTCATCCTCGGTCGTTCCCTTCTCCTCCTGCCCCAATCCCTCCCAGGATCAGAGTCTTTTCCAATGAGTCAACTCTTCACATGAGGTGGCCAAAGTACTGGAGTTTCAGCTTTAGCATCATTCCTCCCAAAGAAATCCCAGGGCTGATCTCCTTCAGAATGGACTGGTTGGATCTCCTTGCAGTCCAAGGGACTCTCAAGAGTCTTCTCCAGCACCACAGTTCAAAGCATGAATTCTTCGGTGCTCAGCCTTCTTCACAGTCCAACTCTCATATCCATACTTAACCAATGGAGAAACCATAGCCTTGGCTAGACGGACCTTTGTTAGCAAAGTAGTATCTCTGCTTTTCTATATGCTATCTAGGTTGAGTATAACTTTCCTTCCTGGGATTAAGCGTGTTTTAATTTCATGGCTGCAATCACCATCTGCAGTGATTTCGGAGCCCCCCAAAATAACGTCTGACACTGTTTCCACTGTTTTCCCATCCATTTCTCATGAAGTGATGGTACCAGATGCTATGATCTTCGTTTTCTGAATGTTGAGCTTTAAGGCAACGTTTTCACTTTCCTCTATTCCTTTCATCAAGAGAGTTTTTAGTTCATCTTCACTTTCTGCCATAAAAGTTTTGTCATCTCCATATCTGAGGTGATTGATATTTTTCCTTGCAACCTTGATTCCAGCTTCTGCTTCTTCCAGCACCGATTTTCTCATGATGTACTCTTCATATAAGTTAAATAAGCAGGGTCACAGTATTCAGCCTTGATGTACTCCTTTTCCTATTTGAAACCAGTCAATTGTTCAATGTCCAGATCTAACTCCTGTCCTGACCTGCATACAGATTTCTCAGGAGGCAGGTCAGATGGTCTGGTATTCCCATCTCTTTCAGAATTTTCCACAGTTTATTGTGATCCACACAGTCAAAGGCTTTGGCATAGTCAATAAAGCCGAAATATATGTTTTCTGGAATTCTCTCGCTTTTTCGATGATCCAGCAGATGTTGGCAATTTGATCTCTGGTTTCTCTGCCTTTTGATCTCTGGTTTCTCTGAAACCAGCTTGAACATCTGGTAGTTCACGGTTCATGTACTGCTGAAGCCTGACTTGAAGCATTTTGAGTATTACTATACTAGTGTGTGAGATGAGTGCCTTTGTGAGGTTGTTTGAGGATGTTTTGGCGTTGCCTTCCTTGGAATTGGAATGAAAATTGACCTTTTCCATATGTGACTACTGGAAAAACCATAGCTTTGACTAGATGGACCTTTGTCAGCAAAGTAATGTCTCTCCTTTTTTTTTTTTTTAAATTTTTTATTTTTTTTTAAATTTTAAAATCTTTAATTCTTACATGCGTTCCCAAACATGAACCCCCCTCCCACCTCCCTCCCCACAACATCTCTCTGGGTCATCCCCATGCACCAGCCCCAAGCAAGCTGCACCCTACGTCAGATATGGACTGGCGATTCAATTCTTACATGACAGTATACATGTTAGAATTCCCATTCTCCCAAATCATCCCACCCTCTCCCTCTCCCTCTGAGTCCAAAAGTCTGGTATACACATCTGTGTCTTTTTTCCTGTCTTGCATACAGGGTCGTCATTGCCATCTTCCTAAATTCCATATATATGTGTTAGTATACTGTATTGGTGTTTTTCTTTCTGGCTTACTTCACTCTGTATAATTGGCTCCAGTTTCACCCATCTCATCAGAACTGATGCTATCTAGTTTGGTCATAGCTTTTCTTCCAAGGAGCAAGCATCTTTTAATTTCATGGTTGCAGTCACCAACTACCATGATTTTGGAGCCCAAGAACATGCAGTCTCTCACTGTTGCCATTGTTTCCCCATCTATTTGCCATGAAGTGATGGGACTGGATGCCATGATCTTAGTTTTTTAAATGTTGAGTTTTAAGCCAACTTTTTAACTCTCTTTCACCACGAGGCTCTTTGGTTCTTCTTTGCTTTCTGCCATAAGGGTGGTGTCATCTGCGTATCTGAGGTTATTGATCTTTCTCCCAGCTATCTTGATTCCAGCTTGTATTTCATCCCCCGTGGCATTTCATATAAGTTAAATAAGCAGAGTCACAATAGATCACAAAAAATCTAGGCCCCACGTTTTTCATTCAGAACTTGTAGGCTCAGGGCATGACTGTCAGGCTGAGGCTGACAATCCACATCAAATCTGAGAGAGAAGAGTATGAGGTTAGTATGACGTTGCGGCCACCATTCAGCAGAGGGGAAGCATACCAGGTACCTCCTGGCGACCAGGTGAGCATCCTTAATGAGAATTGAGGACCCAAGCAGCCCTTGAAGGAGTAGGTTCCACATAGCTCTCAGTTGGGTATCCTCCGACAGAGAGAAGGGCTAAGGAACACCTTCACTTCCTCCCCTGGGGTCTCAGGGAAGTGCTGACTTTGGTTTCAGGTGTCATCTTCAAAGCATCAGAAAAGAGGAGGCTCTAGACCTGCCAACAATTGACTATATGGCTATGATGACCCTGACTATAAACTGAGAATACCCTCAAACCCAGATCAGAGGCTCCCTACTGGCAGCCCCTGCTGTCACCCTTGAATACCCCTAGCAGGGTTGGAAGGCTGCATTCTAAGGCTCTAATATCCTCCACAGTTTTCTCAGGGGACAGGCTGATCAAAACAGAAGCCTTGAGAGGTCCTCGACTTGTGCCCCAAGGACCCTGCAGTGGTGGCCTTGGTTAAAGCCAAGGTGGCATCTCCCTGCTGAGGTGCTTACAAGCATCTTATTCTCCTTCCTCCAGGTGTCCGTGTCTTCTGAGCTCCTGTCTATACTCCTTCCTGCTGTCCCTGACCATGCCTCGAAGTAAGAAGAGTAAGGCCCGTGGTGGTGATAAATGCCCTCAAGCCCAAGGCCAGACCCAGAGTTGTGGGGGTGCTCAGGCCATAGCAGCAGCAGAAGAGGAGTCCACTACCTCCTCTCTTCAGTGTGAAGATACTACCCAGAGTCTGCCTGGTGCTGAGTCATGTAGCACTTCGCAGGAGCCTCAAAGAATACCAACCATCGCCGCTGCTGCAGTCTTTTCTTACACTAGATCTAGTGAAGCATTCGATGGCCAATATAAGTATAGGGCACTTGCCTATGAGGTCCCACCCTTCACTGAGACCCCAGGAACTGACTGTTTAACCAGGAAAGCTAGCTTGTTGGAGCAGTACCTTCTGTACAAGTATAAAATGAAGCAGCTCATGATGAAGGAAGACATGCTGAAGATTATCCACCAAAGCCACCATGACCGATTTGCCGAGATTCTCAAGAGAGCCTCTGAGCGCATTGAGCTAGTCTTTGCGGTAGAGCTGAAGGAAGTCGACTCAGTTGTTCCCTGCTATAATCTGGTCAGCAAATTGAAACTCCCCAACAATGGGAGGGTGCGTGGCGGAAGGGGTTTACCCAAGACTGGTCTCCTGATGAATCTCCTGGGTATGATCTTCCTGAAGGGCAACTGTGCCGCTGAGGAAGACATCTGGAAATACCTGGGTACGGATGCGAGTATATGCTGGAAGAAAGCACCTTATCTATGGAGAGCCCAGAAAGCTCATCACCAAAGATTTAGTGAGGCTGAAGTATCTGGAGTACCGCCAGGTTGCCAACAGTGATCCTCCACGTTATGAGTTTCTCTGGGGCCCAAAAGCACATCTTGAAACCAGCAAGATGAAAGTCCTGAATTTTTGGCAAAGGGTCAATGATGCTGTTCCCAGTGACTTCCCCACTTATTATGAAGAAGCTTTGCGAGATGAAGAAGAGAAAAGCCCAAGGCATGCATGCAGCCAGGCCTGACACTACTGTCAAAGTCAGTACACCTCCCAGGGACATGCTCAGTATTATCATCCCACCCGTAAGGAAGTATGTGAAGTTTTTACCCCCAGACAGGAAAATATAACATCACAATAGGGATTATATTCTTGGAAATGTGAAAGAATCCCATAGTAAAATATTTAGGATAATGGAATAGAAAACAAGTAAAACGTGGTCAATGTTAGTTTTTCTTGTTCCTTTTAGTCTTTAGCTTTGTTAAAGTAATTGATCTGTAGTCTGAGTTCCTTAGCGTCTTCAAGAAAGTAAGAGAAATAAAGTGTTATTAGAGTAGACCTTGTGTTTATTGGCTCTTTTATTCATCAAACGTTGAGAATCTGCTCTTGGGAAGGCTCAGCGCTAGTACTGGGGATGCTAATGTAAAGAAAACCCAGCCTCTACTCACAGAATTTTAGAGCTTATGAGTTACACTCATATGAGTAAGATACTGAAATATTCTCTATGACTTATAGGTAAAGTAAAAAGAATGGTTGAAGTGGAGGGTATTCCTTATGATGGCCCTGCCTGCCTGGCTGCTCAATCACTTAAGTCATGTATGACCCCATGGATGATAGCCCACCATGCCCCTCTGGTACATGGAATTTTCCCAGAAGAATACCAGAGTGGGTTGCAATGCCCTCCTCCTGGCGATCTTCCCGACCCAGGGATTGAACCCAGGTCTCCTGTGCCTCCTGCATTGCAGGAGGATTCTTCGCCACTGGGTGATGGCAGTTAAGTGTAAATTTCCTGAGTAAGGCAGTTTGGGACTTTAGGAAACTATGAGTCCTCAGTGGAATGTAATTGTCATTTCTGTTGTGTGGTGGGCTAGTTGAGGTCCTGAAGTGATGAGTAGAGGCCAAACCTTCCAACAGTTGATAGAAAAAGCCCTATATTAGTCTGCTCAAGCTGCTGTAACAATACCATAGATAGGGTGGCTTAAACAACAGACATTTATTTTTCACAGTTATAGAAGTTGGGAAGTCCACAATCAATGTGCCAGTGGATTCTGTTCCTGGTGAGAGCTCTCTTTCTGGCTACCTTCTCTCTGTCCTCATATGATGGAGAGAGAGAATTCTGGTCTCTCTTGCTCTTCTTCTAAGATGCCTAATTGTATCATAGGTGCCCCATCCTCATGACCTCATCTAAACCTAATTATCTTCCTAAACTTCCACCTTCAAATACAATTACATGGACACGGTGGGAAGGAGGAAGGGGTTAGGGCTTCAACACATGTATTTTGCCAGGGACACAAACATCTAGTCTATAATGGAAAACTGCTGCCACAAATTATTTTGGGATTGTGGATAAACTATATAAAAATCTCCACCAGGGGCAGGAGAGGAAGGTGTCCTTTGCTCTCGTTCTAGTGCAGATGAACACAGTGTGCAAACTAGGTGTTCTACGCACATCATTTCCAGGGATTTTCTGAAAAATAATGGAGATGTTCCCCTTAGATGAGATGCCAAGAAACCACTGTGCTGGTACTGTTTGCCCCAAACTGGGACAGCCAGGGTCTGATCCATTATAAAGGCATTTTAACTAGGTTATCTTAAGTAGAGTTTGGCAAACTCATGAGGGATAGCTTTTTTACAAGAGTGTAATAAATGTAAACAGAGCTGGTTTGGATGCAAGGACACCTGGAAGGAATGGTACGGTAATCTCCTAGATAGATGACATCTAGGAGCTTGAGCTGTACCCAGCTAGGCACAACAACTCCATACCGAAATTAAGTGATAGAGGCTCAAATGGGTAAAGTTAGTTTTGCCAGCTAGAGAGACTTTTTGGTTGATTCAGTATTCTTTCTCTAAGAATATTACATATTTGAAATTTCCTGAATTAAACATTCCAAGGGAGGTAAATGC
>NW_017211599.1:0-17574 GCF_001704415.2 Capra hircus
GACATGACTCAGGCAGACCCTGGGTGATAGTGAGAGACAGCCTTGTGTATTGCACCAAAGTATCAAAAAGAGTCAGAAATGCTGTTGTGACTGAACAATACAAGATTTCAGTTAATTAAATGTTCTCCCAGGTTGTTGGTGGGGTTAGAGGAATAGGAGGCACTCTCACTTTCTCCCACACAAATCCATCAAAGGATCGACAACAAGAAATCAATTTGTGAACGATATTGATAAGTCCTAGAAACCGAGAAAGAAAACAAGTTTCTTCAAAACGAGGTAGGACAAAATAAGAGACGTGAGGGTAGAAAGATTTTAGGGATTGAGACCCGTGTTTGGAGAGGGAGTCGTAAAAGGAGACATTTACACAAAATAAGAAACACCCTCTCATAATTGTCAGTGGGGGGAAGAAACTGAACAAGGGGAAAAGAACAGAAACAGGTTATGCCAATAAAAAAATTACTAGCCGAGAAGTGGTTCAGATGCTCCGTCCAGTATCATACATTGCAGCCTGGGAGGGAGGCCTGTGATGTATCAAACAGGCTATGAAGGGTTAATGCAGCCATAATAGGGAAAGTGGAGATGTGCCCCAGGCGGGGGCTCTCTGCGTGGGCTGAATGTGCTTGCAAAGGAGGCGTTCTGCCAAGGAGTCTGACACAGCCTTGAGTTTAATGGTCCCTTGCAAACGAGGGAACATTCCCTTCTTGTGATAAGAAGAAGGAGGAAGGCTCTGGACAGACTGCAGTAAGCAGAAATTTCACTCCCTTTTGCTGTACGATAACATTTATGCACATGCGCTATACTGAAAAGGCTTGGTCATACTGTCTGGAATTCTGCTCAGGGGGGCTATATTAAAAGTAAACCACAAGCCTGCTTGCTTGCACAGTTATTATTTTTCCTCTGGCCAGAGTGGTGTCTGTCTCTTATGTGTGTCTTGTCTTTTATGTCATTTCACTCGTAATCTCCAACAATGCTATGGTTAGAACCAGGCTTTAGTGCCCTGAGGACACTCTGAGAACCTAAGGTGACATAGAAACATAAACCATGGGAACACTAGAGAGACATTTTAGAAAGGACATTTCCTGCGAGAAGGCTCAAGGCCATATATTGAACTAAGGCACAGTCACAGAGCAGAAGACTGTGCACTCGAAAAACCAAAGGAGACCGAGCAGGCTTCTACTTAAGACCCTTTCTTCCACGGAGGGAGACAGGAATGTGTATGACTGACAGAGGCAGAAGGAAATAGGTCACTGTATTTTGGTCCCAGAGACACCCCCTACTCTAAGTTGGTTGACAGTTGCTAATGATGAATTCCTGGGTTCATGGACAGTTCACAAGGCCAGCCTGGGGTCAGTTACCCTGAGGAGACACAAGGAACATTTGAGAATGTGTGCTCTTGCACAGACAGCAAACTTAGTGGCTGAGGACTGCATAAGTGACCAAGCTGCATAAGAGGCACAGCCCACCTGGGACTTGGTCTTGCCCTCCAACCAGTCACCTGAGATTTTGGACTAGGGAAGAGCACAAGCAGAGAGCCAAACCTAGTCAGCACCCCTGCAGAGCACTAAGTGTCTGATTTGCTGAGAAGTGCGTGAAACAATGGGCCCACTTGGGACAGTGCCCTCATGTATCACCGGGAGGCTGAGCAGGGTGGACCCAGGAACAACATGTCACATTTGTCAGTGGCAAGCCCAATGTGATCAATCCACCTCAAGCACCCCTAATATCCCTGTGGTATTTTGTTTTCAGTGTTCCACCTAACTGCCAAAACAGTGAGCACGTCGAATAAGAGGCTATCATACCTCGTATCACGTTGAAAACCAGACATGGAGAGGCTTTCAAATAAAAGAAGGGATGTGAATAAAGAAGCATAAACCAAACAGAAGTGGAGGTTCAACTGAATAAGTCTGCAATTAATGCTGAGACTGTTGAATTGAGGGACAACAGTAGCCTTTGACAACAAGTACACACTTCAGGAAGGGACTATCTGATACAGTACTGCATAAAAAGCATAAATTTCTTTGAAATTCTGAGATCTATTTCTATATGATTTCTTAAAATTTTAGCAATGTTAATCCTTTATTATATCCCTAAATTGTTATTTCTGTTAACTATTGTTACCTTTCAAAAATACAGCTATTTTTTAAACACTTCTTTTATAAATAAGAATGAATTCACCTCCATTTTCTTTTTTTTACACTAAATGAGTCTAACAATTTTATTTTTGGTTCTTAGCTTTTTGCTTTGAAAAAATTGTCATCAATGTTGTAACCTTAGGAACAAAATTTTACGATCTGATTTCACTTATGGATTTGTTTCCTGAATTGATTGCTCTCTCCCCCTTTTAACTCTCTCCTATCTCCTCCTAGACACCTCTTTCTCCCCTCCCTTTTCTCTGCTCTCTGGAACTCTGTGAATCCCTTTGATTCTTTTAGGATGAGGAGAGTTTTGTCACCATTAACCTGGGGATTCATCTTCTGTATTGTGTGCATGTGGCTTTTTGATGCTACTGTAACCTGGGGACAGAAACCCAGAGGTCAAGACATCGATTCCAGAACTTTAGATCAACATTGAATTCCCTACCTCAGACATTAAAGACACACCCAGAGTTTCCATGTCTACATGGAAAGCCATCTCAGCACTCGAGCCAGCATTCAGTACAAGAGAACCCACAGCTATTCTCCAGCAAAAGAGAAACACAACTGTGAATATTATTAAAGGGGTGCATGAAGCCATAGCAAACCCACAAACACCCAAAGCACAATCCATGGACAATTCATTGCACTTCAGAAAGAAGAGATACAGATCTGCCTGGCACTGCACAGACACAAATTCCACAAAGCATTAAACCTTGACAAGTCACTGGATCCATCCCACCCACAAAGGACAGTTTCCACAACAAAGTGGAGCCATAACCTCCAGCCTGCAGAAAAGAGACCCAAACCACAGCAATCGAGACAGAATGAAATGGGAGAGAAACATGCAGCTGGTGAAGATAACTGATAAAAACCCACAAAAACAAACAAAAGAAGACTAGACAGGAAGTTTTCCTGAAAAAGAATTCAGACTAATGACAGTAAACATGACCAAAATCTTGAAAGCTATGTAATGTTGCCAGTAAATACACTGGAGGCCTGGAATGAGAAGAAATAAACATGTTTACCATGGATCTAGAAGAAATAAAGAAGAGTCAAGCAGTAATAATCAGTGCATTAACGGAGATTAACAACACCCTGGTGGAGCCAACAGTAGAATACCTGAGACAGAGAAAGAACTAAGGCCAAACTGTGGTGGCTGCATGGGCACAGGAGGGCCGAGGGAGTTACTACATGGTCAAGGTCAGCAGGGGCGGCTGTGAGAGATATCCCTAGTCCAAGGTAAGGAGCAGTGGCTGTGCTTTGCTGGGGCACCCGTGAAGAGATACCCCAAGTTCGAGGTAAGAGAAACCCAAGTAAGATGCTAGGTGTTGTGAGAGGGTATCAGAGGGCAAACACACTGAAACCATAATCACAAACAACTCACCGATCTGATCACACGGACCACACCCCTGTCTAGTTCAATGCAACTAAGCCATGCCATGTGGGGCCAAGCGGGATGTGTGGTCATGATGGAGGTCATGTGGTCCACTGAAAAGGGAATGGCAAACTACTTCAGTATTCTTGCCTTGAGAAGCCCATGAAGAGTATGAAAAGGCAGAATGATTGAATACTGAAAGGGGAACTCCCCGTGTTTGTAGGTTCCCAGTATGCTACTGGAGATCAGAGGAGAAATAACACTAGAAAGAAAGAAGGGATGAAGTCAAAGCAAAAACAATACCCAGTTGTGGATGTCACTGGTGATAGAAGTGAGATCCAATGCTGTAAACAGCAATATTGCATATGATCCTGGAATGTCAGGTCCATCAGGCAAATTGGAAGGGTTCAAACAGGAGATAGCAAAAGTGAACGTCAATGTCCTAGGAATCAGCGAACTAAAATGGACTGGAAAGGGTGAATTTAACTCAGATGACCATTATATCTACTACTATGGGCAGGATTCCCTTAGAAGAAATGGAGTAGCCATCATGGTCAACAACAGAGTCCGAAATGCAGTACTTGAATGCAATCTAAAAAACGACAGAATGATCTCGGTTCATTTCCAAGGAAAACCATTCAATATCACAGTAATCCAAGTCTATGACCAACTAGTAGCCCTGAAGAAGATGTAGTCGAACAGTTCTATGAAGACCTACAAGACCTTTTAGAACTAACACCCAAAAAATATATCATTTTCATTATAGGGGATTGGAATGCAAAAGTAGGAATTAAAGAAACAGAGTAACACACAAGTTTGGCCTTGGAATATGGAAAGAAGCACGCCAAACACTAACAGAATTTTGCCAAGAGAATGGCTGCTCATAGCAAACACCCTCTTCCAACAACACAAGAAAAGACTCTACAAATGGACCTGACTTGATGGTGAACACCGAAATCAGATTGATTCTATTCTTTCCACCTAAAGATGGAGAAGATCTGTACAGTCAGCAAAACATGAATGGTAGCTGACTGTGGCTCACATCATGAACTTTTTTTTTTTTTTTGTCAAATTCACTTAAATTTAAGAAAGTAGGGAAAACCACTAGACCATTCATGTAAGACCTAAATCAAATGCCTTATGATTATATAGTCGAATGAGAAATAGACTTAAGGGACTAGATTTGATAGACAGCATTCCTGATTAACTATGGACGGAGGTTTGTGACATTGTACAGGGAGACAAGGATCAAGACAGTCCCCACAGAAAAGAAATGCAAAAAAGCAAAAATAGCTATCTAAGGAGGCCTTACAAATAGCTGTGAAAGGAAGAGAATCAGAAAGCAAAGCAGAAAAGGAAAGATATAATATATAATGCAGAGTTCCAAACAAAGAAAGATTAGAAAGCCTTCCTCAGTGATCAATGCAAAGACATAGAGGAAAACAACAGAATGGGAAAGAGAAGAAATCTCTTCAAGAAAAGTAGTGATACCAAGGGAACATTTCAAGCAAAGATGGGCTCGATAAAGGACAGAAATGGTATGGACCAAATCGAAGCAGAAGATATAAGAAGAGGTGGCAAGGATACACAGAGAAGTGTACAAAGAAGAGCTTCACGACCCAGATAATCATGATGGTGGGATCACTCACCTAGGACCAGACATCCTGGAATGTGAAGTCAAGTGGGCACTGGAAAGTGTCACTACTAACAAAGCTAGTGGAAGTGATGGAATTCCAGTTGAGCTATTTCAAGCCATCATGCAAACTGGCAAAAATATGCCACACCAATCAGCTCTGGCATTGGGAAAGGTCACTTTTCATTGCAATCCTAAAGAAACACAATGCCAAAAAATGTTCAAATTACTGCACAATTGCACTCATCTGATACACTAGTAAAGTAATGCTCAAATTATCCAAGCTAGGCTTCAGCAATATGTAAACCATGAACTTCCAGATGTTCAAGCTGGTTTTAGAAAAGGCAGATGAACCAGAGATCAAATTGCCAACATCTGCTGGATCATGGAGAAAGGAAGAGAGTTCCAGAAAAAAAAAAAAAAATCTATTTCTGCTTTATTGACTATGCCAAAGCCTTTGACTGTGTGGATCAAATAAACAATGGAAGATTCTGAAAGAGACGGAAATACACATATGCAGGTCAGAAAGCAAAAGTTAGTACTGGATATAGAAAACAGACTAGTTCCAAATAGGAAAGGAGTACGCCAAGTATGTATATGGTCACCCTGCTTATGTGTGTGTGTGTTTATGAGTAGAGATAAATACTTACACAGTATACATATATATGCCTATTTGAACATATCATGGTAGGCACATAATTTTAAATATACATATATGTATATATCTATATACTGCAACACCTATACATGCATATGTATATGTTGACAGTTTAGGTACATAATTTTGCTGTCTATGGTAGCAGTATATATTTTTCAGGAGATATACAAAGTCAGGTATGTACTTTGCAGGATCTGATGATTTGCTAAAAGTGCTTTACTTACATTCACCTCAGAAAAACTACCTATCTTTCCATGTGACTAACACTTTACAATATTGGTTCTTTAGGAATGTCTTGTTTAATTTTCCATACATTAACAAATTAGCAAGCATTTATCCCATTTTTAAATTTTGGCTCTGTTCTTTATTTTCATAGAACATATTTGGTTGATTGAAATACTAAGACTTGAGTTATGCCGTCATGTAAAGACTTTTTGTGAATATTGCAGAAAGTTCAGATACTTATGGAAATATATGTGTGTGTGTATATGAGTAGAGATAAATACTTACACAGTATGCATATATATGCCTATTTGAATATATCACTGTAGGCACATAATTTAATTTTACTTATATAAATCTATTTTACGCTTCCTTGATCCAAGTCTTTCTGGTCGTGTTTTCAAATTTATATTTTTCTTTCAGTTTCCTGTCTCGATGGGATTTGTGCTAAACCTGTATTAGGTATTTTCACGGCACTTTAGGTATGGACTAAATTATAGTGGAAACAGTGTCAGACTTTATTTTTCTGGGTCTCCAAAATCACTGCAGATGGTGATTGCCACACATTAAATTAAAAGACACTTACTCCTTGGAAGAAAAGTTATGGCCAACCTAGATAGTATATTCAAAAGCAGAGACATTACTTTGCCGACTAATGTCCGTCTAGTCAAGGCTATGGTTTTTCCAGTGGTCATGTATGGATGTTAGAGTTGGACTGTGAAGAAGGCTGAGTGCTGAAGAACTGATGGTTTTGAACTGTGGTGTTGGAGAAGACTCTTGAGAGTCCCTTGGATTGCAAGGAAATCCAAACAGTCTATTCTGAAGGAGATCAACCCTGGGATTTCTTTGGAAGGAATGATGCTAAAGCTTAAACTACAATACTTTGGCCACCTCATGTGAAGAGTTGAGTCATTGGAAAAGACTTTGATGATGGGAGGGATTGGGGGCAGGAGGAGAAGGGGGTGACAGAGGATGAGATGGCTGGATGGCATCACGGACTCGATGGACATGAGTCTGAGTGAACTCTGGGAGTTGGTGATGGACAGGGAGGCCTGCCGTACTGTGATTCATGGGGCCGCAAAGAGTCGGACACGACTGAGCGACTAAACTGAACTGAAGTGATAGTCCATACTCTGTATGTTCTGTTGAGATAGAAGCACATAGTCACCTTCTGTGAGAGTATAAGAATCTTTGTAGAGATTGCAGCTTTTTCTCAGGTTGTAGAGAATAGAGCACACTGTGAACCAATAAATTTACCAGCCATATCAGTAAACAAAGGATGCTGCAATCAGCAAGTAATAAGCCATTGCAACCATCCATAAATGTGAAACCTGGGGCAACTCTTGATGAAATAGTTTCCCACTATCAAGTCCTTAGTTACTGCAGCTGCCAGCAGTGTTGCCCAAAGAACTGACTTGAGACAAAAACAACAGTTACTAGCCCTAATTAAGGTGCTTATCAAAGGAATTATTTCAAGGAGCCCAGATTCTTGCATCTTCCATTGATAGAAAATATCTCAATCTACTCACTTGAGGTGTCCAGTTTTTCTTTTGTTAACCATAATATTCAGACACTCTCCTGCCAGGAGACAGCATTGGAGATCCCATCCATGAAAAGGTCATGCAGGTGAGGCCTGATGGGCAAGGTGGAATCAGGACTCGAGGGACTCCCTGAATCAATCCCACCCATGGCAAGGCCATGTGGAGAGACCTGATGGGCAAGCAGATCAGGACACAAAGGATTCCCTGGACGTGCTCAAGCATCTACCCCAGAACAAGAAACTGTCTGTTTTATTATTTAATGTCTTTCATCAACACCTCTAACATTAACAGGGTGCTATCCCCGACCACCTTTATCTGAAGGAAACAACTTAGAGCTTTAGTTAATAATTCTCCTGGACATTATAAGAGTGTTCCAATCTAAACCCCTCTGATGATTTTCTAGCTAGCCTGACAGGTTTGTTCAGACTCCTGAAACTATGCATGTGATTGTTTATGGCCTCCCAACCGTTAGAGGCACATGAAGCCTATAAATTAAAAATATGGAGCCTTGTGGTGAGTTAAGAAGTTATTAGAATAGTACTGGTGGAGGGTTTCATTGTTGAGCCAATACTTGCTGCTACGTTTCCATATCCTTTACCCATTATGTCTTTATGAATATACATTAACTCGTATAGTGGTATGTGGGAAAAATAAGTTGTTGCCTTTGATTTAACCACATCAGAAATTCTTTCCATGTTATAGCCACTTCATTCTCTTTGTTTTCAGGCTGACACCCTGGAGTGCAGGGGCCCTCTGAGTTCACTTCTCTGCCTGGGCTTCTAAGACCCATGTGAGAGCATGCCCATGCTGGGGCACCTCCTGCTACTCAAGAGGGTGCCTGTGGCTTACATGAACAGTGCGAGCCCCTTGTCTGGGCTTTATGGGCTTTCTGTGTAAACCAAGGAATATCAGCTTCTTTCACTCCTCTATTTTCTTACTGCAATATTCCCTCTTCATCTCTTTCTATATCTATAAATCTCTTTCCAGTCGCAGATGTTGTCCCCCTGATGATGCTCTGGATCCAACAGGGGCTGGACCGTGGTATCTCCATAGCTGATCGTTGTACCAAAATTTCTGTAAAATCTGGATCCTCCTATTCTTCTTCAGTGTAGTCTTTTCACAACACATGAAAAGTTGCTCCTCATGATTAAGTCCTTCTTATTATGAAAGGCCTGAGGAAGAAAACATAATTCACCACTTTGGGGCTATGCATTTTCCCCAGTCAGTAGCACACATTCTAGAAGTGTAATATAAGGGATTCTTGTCCACCACCTCAGTTTCAACCTATGTTTGCTAATTCATACTTAGCATAGTTCTGTAGTGAAAGGTCAGCTATTACTTATTAAAACTTGAGGGATTCGCGGTTTCATAAATTAGTGACATCAATCTATGAAAACATATAACCATATATGTCTACTTTACTCTTAGAAACCCCTTTACTTTTAGAAACTGACAAATTAGTGAAGCGAAAGGGCACAAGTGTAGAGTCTGAATTTATTCTGGCTAACTTAGCTCTGGGCTTGCATTTTTTTTTTTTTTTTTTTTGCCTTTGTCTATACATACTAAAGCAGTCTTGGGTACACATTTTACTTGACCCGCACTGTGATGCTTAACCTGTCACTTGCACAACTTAGCCAAGGACTGGTTCTCTTTCTTCACATGAAGCAAAACAATTAAGATTGTGGAGTATAATTAACTCACAATGCTGTGCTTGTTTCTGCTGCCCAGCAAAGAAAAAAAGAAAACGCCAGTTGTTAGCAAACGTAGCTGAGCCTCCCTTTTGAGGCACTCCTCCCATCTCTCTCGGGCCTCCTCTCACACCACACAACCCACTCCACTGGAGCACTCCATAGCACTAGCTATCTACTGCATACTTGGTATGTTACATATGTAGTGCAACTTGTTCAGTTCATTCTGTCTCTCCTCCCCACACTGTGTCCACAAGTCTCTCCCAATGTGTTCTTCAGCAATTGTTTTCTAGATTCCAGTTATATGCATTAATATGCAATATTGGTCTTTCTGTTTTCTAATTATTTTGCTGTGTAATAGGCTCTAGATTCATCTGCACCTCTACAAGTACTCCAACTTTGTTCCTTTTAATGAGTGAGTAATTTTCCATCCTTCATTTGTATCATAACTTCTTTATCCACTCTTTGTTTGATGGACACTGAGGTTGTTTCCCTTTACTGGGCTACTCTAAAAGGTGTTGCAGTGTTTACTGGCATACATATCTATTTTACATTAAAGTTTTCTTTTTTCTTTTTTTTTTTTTTTTAATGTATCCGAAGTAGTGGGATTGTTGGCAGATTTATACCTGATTATCTAAAGAAATTTCATACTGTTTGGCTGTGTGGCAGTATTCATTTATACTCCTAACAACAGTGCAAGAGGGCAGGAGGATTCTCTTTTTCTCCACACCATTTCCTTCATATACTATTATGCAATCACACACATATATACACACACATACACAATCACACATGCACACATATATTTACTTCTTTATTTGCTTGTTACAACCTCATTCACTGCATGTGGAATCTAATTCCCTGACCAAGGATCAACCCTGCTTTTTGATCATGGTAATCTTAGCATTGGACCAGTTGAACAGTCCCTTGTTGTAGTTTTTTTTTTTTTTTTTTTTTTTTTAATGATGGAGTTTTTTTAATGGTGTGAGGTAATACATCATTGTAGTTTTGATTTGTGTGTCTTTCTTAAGTTGAGGTAATTTTTTGAATGTTCAGTTTTTGGAGAGTTTTTTTCACAAACACTTGTTGGATTATATCAAAGATCTTTCAGCATCTATTGAGGTGATCATACTGTTTCATTCCTTCACTGTGCATTGATAGGCAGCTACTGAATAATGTTTCCATATATGGTATAAACCCCCACTTAATAATGGTGTTCAATCCTTTTAAGGTATTGGTGGATATTTTTGCTCGTATTTTGCTAAGGATGTTTGCCTCTGTTCATCTATGTGGTACTGGTCTCTAACTTTCTTTTTCTGTGTTTTTTTCAGTGTTAGTATCAGGGTGATTGTGACCTTGTACAATGTGTTTGTGGGTTTTCCTTCCAATCTAGAATTATGGAGGAGTTTTAGAAGTGCATGTGTTAGCAGTTCTCTGACTGTTTCACAAAATTTGCATCTGGCTTTAATTTTGCCACTGTAAAATTTTCAGCACATTTTCAATATTAGTGCTTGCAATTGCTCTATTATTATTTTGTGTTTCTTCTTAGTTGAATTTCTGAGCATTTGTCCATGGATTTCAGGTTCTCCATTTTGTTGACTTATAATTGTTTGCTGTACTTATGCTTCTTTGTTATTTCTGTGGTATCTGTTATAATGCCATCCTTTGTCATGTCAAATTGATTGATTTAAGTGTTTGTCTTTTTCTCTTTCTTGATAAGTCTGAACCATGATTCATCTATTTTGTTTATCCTAAGAGACTCCTTTTAGTGATACTGATATTGGCTAATTTTTCATCATTTCTTTTCTTTAATTTATGCTCTGATTTTTATCATTTTACCTTCTATTCACTTTGGGGAATTTTGTCTGCTTTTTCTTCTTTCTCTAAATGCTTTCAATTTAAAGTTATGTTGATTACTTGCGATGTCTTTTGATTCAGTTTCAGTTCAGTTCAGTCACTCAGTCGTGTCTGACTGTTTGAGACTCCATGAATCACAGCACGCCAGGCCTCCCTGTCTGACACCAACTGCCAGAGTTCAATCAAACACATGTCCATTGAGTAGGTGATCCCATCCAGCCATCTCATCCTCTGTTGTCTCTTTCTCCTCCTGCCTTTAATCCCTGCCAGCATCAGGGTCTTTTCCCATGAGTCAACTCTTCGCCTGAGATGGCCAAAGTATTGTACTTTCAGCTTCAACATCAGTCCTTCCAATGAACATCCAGGACTGATCTCCTTTAAGATGGACTGGATGGATCTCGTTACAGTCCAAAGGACTCTCAAGAGTCATCTCTAAAACCACAGTTCAAAAGCATCAATTCTTCAGAGCTCAGCTTTCTTCACAGCCCAACTATCACATCCATACATGACCACTGGTAAAATCATAGCCTAGATTGGACAGACTTTTGTGGCAAAATATCTCTGCCTTTCAATATACTATCTAGGTTGGTTATAACTTTTCTTCCAAGGAGTAAGCATCTTTTAATTTCATGGCTGCAATCACCATCTGCAGTGATTTTGGAGCCAACCAAAATACAGTCTGACACTGTTTCCACTTTTCCTTATCTATTTGCCATGAAGTGGTGGGATCAGAAGCCATGATCTTTGTTTTCTGAATGTTGAGCTTTAAGCCAACATTTTTCCTTTCCTCTTCACTTTCAAAAAGAGGTTTTTTATTTCCTCTTCATTTTCTGCCATAAGGGTGGTGTGCATATCTTAGGTTATTGAAATTTCAACCGGCAGTGTTGATTCCTGTTTGGGCTTCTTCCAGCCCAGCATTTCTCATGATGTTCTCAGCATTTAAGTTCAATAAGCAGGGTGACAATATACAGCCTAGACATATTCCTTTTCCTTTTTGAGATGTGTTCAGTTCAGTTCAGTTCAGTCGCTCAGTCGTGTCAAACTCTTTGTGACCCCATGAACGCAGCATGCCAGGACTCCCTGTCCATCACCATCTCCCGGAGTTCACTCAGACTCACATCCATCGAGTCCGTGATGCCATCCAGCCATCTCATCCTCTGTCGTCCCTTCTCCTCCTGCCCCAATCCCTCCCAGCATCAGAGTCTTTTCCAATGAGTCAACTCTTCGCATGAGGTGGCCAAAGTACTGGAGTTTCAGCTTCAGCATCAGTCCTTCCAAAGAAATCCCAGGGCTGATCTCCATCAGAATGGACTGGTTGGATCTCCTTGCAGTCCAAGAGACTCTCAAGAGTCTTCTAGGATTAACAACTTCACTCTTTTACTGCTTTAGCATGCTTTATAAATTTCAGATAATCATGTTTTTAATATTATTTGCTTCTATTTTTTTTTTCTTTTCTTATTCTCTCTGATTTTATCAGAGATCTCTTGACCATGAAGAGGAATATATGTTAGCCAAATGGATGAATGTTTTCATAGCCCCTGCTGCCAAACTATGCTATGTAAATCATAGCATTTTAAAAAAATATATATAGATTGATACAGTTACCATTATCTTAAATTTATCAGGGCTTGATTTGAAATTTAGTTTTGTGATTTATTCTGGTGATAATTCATTTTGACTTTAGAAAAATGTATATTCTGCTGTGTTTAGGTGAAATGTCCTACAAGTATCAATTAACTTTGTCAGGTCTCTTGTGCCTTTGAATGCTTGCGTTTCGTTTTTCTTTCTTTTCTTTTTTTTTTTTTTAACTGGAGGTTAATTACTTTACAATATTGTATTAGTTTTGTCATACATCAACATGAATCGGCCACAGTATAGTCATGGTATTGTTTAAAATTTGTTGATTTTTGTATGTGCAGTAATAATTTAGATGTCCATTCTTGCTTGGAATCCCAGGTAATATGTGCAATTTATTGTTATATTCTTGCATGTTTATCCAAAGGATTATTTGTTGCTTCATGTTTTGTAAGAATTAAAGATGCTTATGTAGCAGTTGTGTATTAGCCTATTGCCCGTTTTTGTGTTTGTAATTATTTGTTGTTACTTATTCATTTTTCTAGGCCCTTCAGAAATATTTCTCGTCTATCTCTATCCTATTTCTCTAATGTTTTATCACATTTACTACCATACTTCCGAATCTTTCTCAGGGAGCCTACCCATTTTTCCTTTCATTATGTTGTGAGCTTTTATCATGTTCCTTTGCCCACAACATATTTCTCTGTCTTCACAATTCCCTACTTACTGTGTTAATGGTCATTTCTTCCCAGTCTGCTGGGTTATAGTTATGTCCAAGTCTCCACTCAAGTCAGTAAAGTTGGTTGAGTGACCAGTGTGGGTTTTGGAGTGGAAGAGACTGACAACTATGTTCTTAAGTATGCAGCTGAGTCTTCCTCTCTAATGGTGGCCATGTCAGTTCATGTCATTTGTAGGTGTCTATGGGATTAGTCTGACACCACTGTTTCCACTGTTTCCCCATATAAGACCTTTTAGAACTAACACCCAAAAATGTCCTTTTCATTATAGGGACTGGAAATGCAAAAGTAGGAAGTCAAGAAACACCTGGAGTAACAGGCAAATTTGGCCTTGAATGTGGAATGAAGCAGGGCAAAGACTAATAGAGTTTTGCCAAGAAAATGCACTGGTCATAGCAAACACCCTCTTCCAACAACACAAGAGAAGACTCTACACATGGACATCACCAGATGGTCAACACCGAAATCAGATTGATTATATTCTTTGCAGCCAAAGATGAAGAAGCTCTATACAGTCAACAAAAACAAGACCAGGAGCTGACTGGGCTCAGATCATGAATCCTTATTACCAAATTCAGACTTAAATTGAAGAAAGTAGGGAAAACCTAGCCATTCAGGTATGACCTAAATCAAATCCCTTATGATTATACAGTGGAAGTGAGAAATAGAATTAAGGGCCTAGATCTGATAGATAGAGTTCCTGATAAACTATGGAATGATGTTTGTGACATTGTACAGGAGACAGGGATCAAGACCATCCTCATGGAAAAGAAATGCAAAAAAGCAAAATGGCTGTCTGTGGAGGCCTTACAAATAGCTGTGAAAAGAAGAGAGGCTAAAGCAAAAGGAAAGGAAAGATATAAGCATCTGAATGCAGAGTACCAGGGAATAGCAAGAAGAGATAAGAAAGCCTTCTTCAGCGATCAATGCAAAGAAATAGAGGAAAACAACAGAATGGGAAAGACTAGAGATCTCTTTAAGAAAATTAGAGATACCAAGGGAACATTTCATGTAAAGATGGGCTCGAATAAAGGAGAGAAATGTTATGGACCTAACAGAAGCAAAAGATATTTTAAAGAGTTTGCAAGAATACACAGAAGAACTGTACAAAAAGATCTTCTATCCAGATAATCATGATGTGTGATCACTCATCTAGAGCCAGACATCCTGGAAAAGTTACCTAGATAGTATATTCAAAAGCAGACACATTACTTTGCTGACTAAGGTCCGTCTAGTCAAGGCTATGGTTTTTCCTGTGGTCATGTATGGATGTGAGAGTTGGACTGTGAAGAAGGCTGAGCGCTGAAGAATTGATGCTTTTGAACTGTGGTGTTGGAGAAGACTTGAGAGTCCCTTGGACTGCAAGGGGATCCAACCAGTCCATTCTGAAGAGATCAGCCTGGATTTCTTTGGAAGGAATGATGCTAAAGCTGAAACTCCAGTACTTTGCCACCTCATGCGAAGAGTTGACTCATTGGAAAAGACTCTGATGCTGGGAGGGATTGGGGGCAGGAGGAGAAGGGGACGACAGAGGATGAGATGGCTGAATGGCATCACTGACTCGATGGATGTGAGTCTGAGTGAACTCTGGCAGTCGGTAATGGACAGGGAGGCCTGGTGTGCTGCGATTCATGGGGTCACAAAGAGTCAGACATGACTGAGCGACTGAACTGAACTGAATGATGAGATTATTCAGACATTAGGCAGTCTATCTGCTGATGACTGGTTTGTGTTTCTGTCTTGCTTGTTGTGTGGTGTGAGGCATCAGCCCTGGGTTGTGCAGGCAGTTGGGTGTAGTGCATCACAGATTAAGTTGGAGGGCTTCATGGAGAATGTCACCCGTTAATATGCACTGTAGACCAGAGCTCTCTGGTGTCCCATGACTCTTGTCTCAGTGCTGACACCTGAAAAGATCAGGCCCAACTTATGCTCAACAGCCACAGTAAGAGATGATATAGTAAGAGATTGAGATTAAAAGAGTAGCAAGATAAATGGCAAAATATAATCAAAAGTACCACAAACAATAAACATTACACAGAGGACAACAGTTTAATAAAGGAAAGCAATGAAGTAAATCTCAAGGTAAAAACCAACATCATAGCAGAGGGTCCACTGAAGAATAAAGAATACAATTCTGAAAAGAAGATCAGATGCAGCTCCCACAGAATAACAGAAAATCCCAGTTAATATTGAAATGCATACCTCTTTAAAAAAATGAAGCCACACAACAGCAACAAAAGGCATAGAAAATAGGAAACCAAAAAAAAAAAAGAAATAGTTATACAAAAAATAAAAATATGGTTGAAATAATCTTAAAAGGCCTAATCAATATGTAGTAACAAAGAACAGAGAAAAATAGTGCACCAACAACAAAATAACTCAATGCAAAAACAGAATAAAACATATTTCCTAGTGTCTCATCTGTCAGTGTTTTAGTCCCCAGTAGGAGCCACAGGACAACTACACCTCTTTGAGAAGCTTTCCAAAATGGAGATAACTGGACTCTGGATCTAAGGACAGCTCAGACTCCAAAGTCCTGTAATTCCTGTGGATTCTAACAGCTGCCTGAGCCTGGGCATTTTCTTTCATTTGGCCTCTTCTCATCTTTTGATGTATTCTATAGATAGGGGTCTGTGTCATTAATCATGTATATTTAATCTGCAGCATGGTTAGAAGATTTCAATCCTCTTCCATAATGACTCGTCCCTAGGTCTCAGGTGTAATTTTTATCCTTCCTCACATGTAGTCACCACAGGAGTCTGCCCTGAGAAACTTGTGGAGCACTGGGGTCTGCCTTGGTGAGCGCAGGATGAGGTAGAGCTGTTTGGAGTGCTGGAACCCTGGTGGTGCCAATTAGAATAGGAGCCATCAGCCATGGGCAGAAGAGATTTGGCCTTAATGGGATCCTTGTCTAGCCTGTGTTTTCAGGAGCATGAGTGGTACTTCTGCTGGTCTTTCTCTATTGCCTTGCAGTAGGTGTTAACAGGCAGGAAGAGGAGTGGCTACAGAGATATCTGTACCTCCTGAGTGTGACACACAGTAAGGTCCTGCCTCTTTCATAGTTTGGGAATGCTCAAAAGGCATTTTCTGCTACACAACTACTCGTACGTGCCCCACCAGGCCATCTCCACATAACCAACAACAGTCCTGTCCCAGATGGCTCTCTAAACCCGTGTCCAGCTTCCAGACCCCATGCACACTGGTTAAGCTGCATTGCAGTTTGGGCCAGATAGGGCAACGACACACATTGCCTGTGTGAATCTTACTTTATACAAATTATATTTCATCAGCTGTTTTACCTTGCTTCCTTTGTAGTCCAAAGTAATTTACCCCTTTAGTGAAGGGGCTTGCCTCATTCTGGAAATCTCTTCCCTGCTTCTGCATCTCCACCACAAGGCACGGGTTTTGTCTTGCTTCCTCTTATCCTCCTTCTCCCATCTTAATTCTTTTCTACCCAGATATCTCTGAAACCCATATGGGACATTGTGGTGTCCAGGGTCTTCTCCTAGTATTTATCTGATGCTCTTGAAGAACTGTTGTCCATGTAGAAGTATTATTTGTGATCCATTCATTGAGAGAGGTGCATTTCATATCCTCCTACATTTCAGCCTTCTTGAAACTTCTCAGGATTGCCTGGCAAGCTCGATTATTTTTTTTCCTTGATAGTAAAACAAAAACATTAGTTGAGATGAATTAATCTGTTTGGTAGGAGGTTGCATATATACACGCATAACTGATACTACTTTCACTTCCAACATGCATTCAAGCAGATTTGTTGTTGTTTTTCTTTCCTCTTGGAAATGTCTCTTAATGAGGAATTGTCATCAGCATGAAGAAATGCATAACTTTCCACATAAAATAATAGCATGATTGGGCTCAAAAAGTCAGCACTTGAATATATCTAGCTATTTTTTGAACATTCCACATTTTCCCAGAGTACAGATGTCTGATTTTGGATCTCGTGTTTTAACTCCATTCAGTGGGTGTCAAAGTCAGAGACTGCCATGGGCATAATTTAATTCATGTAGAATTAGATGGCAAGTTCATAGGAAATTACCAGTTGGTACTTGACTACTTGATAAAGAGAGAAAAGAACAGCAGCAATGACCAAAAATAAAATAAAAAACAAACAAACACAGTAATATGTATTTAG
>NW_017211600.1:0-17570 GCF_001704415.2 Capra hircus
AAGGTAAGCCCTCAGCAGAATCCAGGATATCGTCAGGAGGACGAAGCAAACAAAGATAAGAGAGAGATAAGGAAAGAATTACATGTGGTGACCAAGCTTCAGTGGGCGAGGCCCGTTTACTTCATTTTCCTCGGGCTTTTATACCTTGAGTTATACATACAGCAAGGTGGAAAATGCAGAGTCAACTCAACATTCCATCAGTAATAACTCTTAGGGATATCAGGTTCCTTCCTGCAAGAGTCTTACTTTTTGTACATTATCTTCTGGCCTGGAGGCCTGTTGATATTTTATGACCTCTTTTTGATAAAGATTGGTCAGCCAGAACAATAATTGTCCCTTAAAGTGTTTCTTCGTAAATTCTTAGTCTGTGTTACCCTTAAAGTACAGAGTTACATTTTTATGGGGCAAAGAGTCAGTGGGTTACAACAAAGAAAGAACTTATTAACTCAAAGTCTAATGTTGCTAATGCTAAAGCTACTGCTTGGTATTTCTATATCTTAACTATATGCACTCCCAGGAACACAATGGATAAGGGATGTGAGAACTTGGCAGCAAGCATTGGCTCAACAATGTTGCAACAGTCTGGATAAACCTGCCAAGTAAGCTAGAATGCGAACAGGGGGGTTGAAACACTCTTTTCCTGCCCAGGAGATTTATCAGCTAGAGCCCTAAGTTAACTCTTTCCAGGGAAAGGTGGTCGGGGACAGCCCCCTGTTAATGCTAAAAGAGTTGGTGAAAGACGTAAAATAGTAAGACAGACAGAGTCTGGTTTTGGGGTAGATGCTCAAGCAGGTCCAGGGGTCCGTCGAGTCCTGAGGCCTTGCTTATCAGGACTCTTCCGCATGACCTTGTCATGGATGGGATGGCCCAGGGAGTCCCTCGAGTTTTGCATGATCTTGTCATGGCTGGGATCTCCCGGGCTGGCTCCCAGCACCACGTGAGGAACCATCTGGAGCTTGAGAGGCAGAAGGGTGACAGCTGGGAAATCCACACTACCTGCCAGCACTGCCACCACCAGTTTCCCACCTCGTTCCAGCTGCAGTGTCACATTGAAAGTGTCCACGCTTCCTGGCAGCCCTCCACGGTCTGTAATATCTGTGAATTGTCCTTCAAAACAGATCAGGTTCTCTTACAGCACATGAAGAACAGTCACACACCTGGCAAAATGCCCTATGTGTGCCGTGTTTGCAATGACAGATTGCCAACCTTTGGCAATGCAGAGGCGTATTTTAGAACATGAACGATTTGCTTTGTCTTTTTTGCCTCGAAATTTTCTAAACGGGTGACATCCTTTGTAAATCATGCCTGGAGGCACTGGAACAGGAGGGTCTTTCCATGTTCCAAGTGCTGGCTACAGTATTTGAACCTGAAGGAAAAGACAGAGAACCAAACCAAGAATCATCAATCATTCAAAAAGCCAGAGCAATTGCAAGGGTTGCCTCCTGAAACAGAGTCATGATCCAAAGTTCAGTTCAGCTGGCACTGAGAGAGACAGCATCCATCATTGTGAGAACACTGACTCCCAAGCACCACCAGAAAAATTGCAAAGAAATTGTCTGTGAACACAAAATACTCCAGACGTGTTGCAGCAAGGATCTGGCTAAAAAATTATGTTCTACCTCCTCCAGAAATTCAAAATAGCCCTATTGAGTTCCGCACCTGTACAGAAAGACCCTGCCTGGCTTTTGTTGTTCAGTTGCTCAGTCGTGTCTGACTTCCTGTTGACCCTATGAACTTCAGTATGCCAGGCTGCCCTGTCCATCACCATTCCTGAAGCTTGCTCAAACTCATTCCATTGAGTTGCTGATACCATCCAACCATCCCATCCTCTGTCATGCCTTCTGCTCCTGCCTTCAATATTTCCCAGGATCAGGTTTTTGTTTGTTTGTTTGTTGTTTCTTTGTTTCCACAATGAGTTGACTCTTCTCATCAGGAGGCCAAAGCACTGGAGCTTCAGCATCAGTTCTTCCACTGAATATTCAGGGTTGATTTCCCTTAGGATTGACTGGTTGGATCTCCTTGCAGCCCAAGGGACTCTCAAGAGTCTTCTCCATTCTCCAGCACGACAGTTCGAAAAGATCAGTTCTTCAGCACTCAGCCTTCTTTATGGTGGAGCTCTTCCATCTGCATCTAACTACTGGGAAAAACATAGCTTTGACTTTATGGGCATTGGTTGGCAAAGTAATGACTCTGTCTTTTAATACACTGTCTAGGTTTGTCACAGCTTTTCTTCCAAGAGTGAGCATCTTTTAATTTCGTGTCATCAGTAACCATCCACAGTTATTTTGGAGCCCAAGAAAATAAAGTCTAGTTACTGTAAATGAGATTGTACTCGTTTCATCTCTCTACTATCAAGTAGCTTTGAAACCTCCATGTTCCTTCCTGGCCACTTTCTGCTCCTCAAAGGAACCACTTCTCTGATCTCCAGCAGCAGGGATTCATTTTGCTTGGTTTCAAATTTTAAATAAATAGAGTCACACAATAGACATTCTGTTCCCCTCGTCTTGGTATTCGTTTTAAATAAGTGAGATGCATTCGCATCCTTATTTTATGTAGCTGTGGAACATTCGTTTTCCTTGCTGGGTAGAATTCCCTTGGATGAATGAGCATAGACTTCTATGTCGATTTTACTGTGCCTGAAATTTGAGGCTCTTATTTTGGCTTTTTGAATAAGCTCCCTATGAACCTGTATGTGTCTTTCATAGTAATTTCTCTAGGATAGCTATATCTCTATGTCCAGATATGAGATTTTCTGATAATGCATGTGGTAGTGGTTTTAGTTGCTAAGTGGTATTTAACTCTTACAAACTCATAGACTCTAGCCCACCATGTTCCACTGTCCATAGGATTTCTCAGGCAAGAATACGATAATGGGTTAGCATTTCCTTCTCCAGAGGATTTTCCTGACCCAGGATTCAAACCTGGATCTCCTCCATTGCAGGCAGATGTTACTGACTGAGACATTCTAATATGCAGGTACAGTCAAATGCTTTTTTCCAAACTGATTGAAACAATGTGTATTTCCACTAAAGGTATGGCATTTCCATTTCAAACCAAACACTTGCACTGTCAGTCTGTTTCAGCATATAACTGAGCAAGACCCTTCAGGGTTTTCCCAGTGATAGACCACTCCCCGCTCACCCCCCCACCAATATACCCTGTCTCTTATTTGTAGAAAATCTGTAGGTCCCAGACCTTCCATGAGTTTCAAAGAACAAATTTGATTAGCAGTGAAAAAACTGCAGAATCAAGAAAAACATCAAGTAAGACAAACAATAATTTATTGTTGGGTAGTCATGTTCACTTTTTGCGATCCCATGAACTGTAGAACACCAGGCTTCTCTGTCCTTTCACCTTCTCCTGGACCTAGCTCAAGCTCAACTCCATTGAGTCCTGATGCCATCCAACCATCTCATTCTCTGTCATCCCCTTCTCCTCCTGCCGTCAATCTTTTCCAGCATTACGGTGTATTCCAATGAGTCAGCTCTTCCCATAAGGTGGTCAAAGTATTGGAGATTCACTTTCAGTATCATTCCTTACAGTGCATATTCAGTGGTGATTTCCTGTAGGACTGACTGGCTTGATCTCACTGCCAGTCAAAGTGACTCTCAGAGTCTTCACCAACACCGCAGTTCAAAAGCATTGGCTCTTTCATGCTACACCGCCTTTATGCTCCAACTCTCACACCCATGCATGACTAGTGGGAGAACCATAGCCTTGACTACCTGGACCTTTGTTGGCCAAGTAATGTCTCTGCTTTTTCATGTGCTTTCTAGGTTTGTACAGCTAGCATCTTTTAATTTCATGGCTGAAGTCACCATCTGCCAGTGATTTTGGAGCTCAAGAAAATAAAGTCTGTCACTGTTTCCATGGTTTCTTCATCTATTTGCCATGAAGTGATGAGACCTTTAACTGTGTGGACCACAGCACTGTGTGGAAAATTCTTAAAGAGATGGGATGCCAGACCATCTGACCTGCCTCCTGAGAAATCTGTATGCAGGTCAAGAAACAACAGTTAGAACTGGACATGGAACAAGGGACTGGTTCCAAATAGGGAAAGGAGTACGTCAGGATTATATACTATTGCCCTGCTTATTTAACTTAAATGCAGAGTACATCATGCAAAACACTGGGCTGGATGAAGCACAATCTGGAATCAAGATTGCTGGAGAAACAGCGACAACCTCAGATATGCAGATGATGCCACCCTAAAGGCAGAAAACGAAGAGCCTCTTGATGATGGCAAAAGAGGAGAGTGAAAGACTGGCTTAAAACTCAAATTTCAAAAAATGAAGATCACAACATCTAGTCCCATTATGGCAAAGAAATTGTGAAAAATTGGAAAATAACAGCAGATTTTATTTGCTTGGACTCCAAAATCACTGCGGATGGTGAATGTAGCCACAAAATTAAAGGAAGCTAGCTGCTTGGAAGAAAAGCTATGGCAAACATAGACAGTATTAAACAACAACAACAACAACAACAACAACAGCAACAACAACAACAACTAAGGCATCACTCTGCTGACCAAAGTTCTTATAATCAAAGCTACGGTGGCTCAGACAGTAAGGAATACACTTGCAATATGGGAGACCTGGGTTTGATCATGGGAAGGAGATCCCTGTAGTCCAGTGGGAAGGAGATCCCTGTAGTCCAGTGGAAATACTCAGTGCTCCCAAATTAGGGTGTCCAAGTTCATCCCCCGGTCGGGGTATTAGATCCCACATACTGCAACTAAAAATACTGCATGTGACAATTAAAATTCCTGCTCCCACATGCTACAATGAAGATTGACGAGCCCTTGTGCTGGAACTAAGACCAAGCACAGCCAAGTAAATGAATAAATATTTGAAAGAAACAAAGAAAAATATATGAGAATTCCCTGTTAGTTCAGCATTTAGGACTTTATGCTTTCATTGCCAATGGCCACGGTTCAACACCGGGTTGTGGAACTAAGATCCCACATATTCTGTGGCATGACCAAACAAAAACCCAGAAAAATAATTGACGACGACAGAACTCCCAAAGTTTGAAAACGAAGCACTATAACTGCAAACAGGCTGAGGGTAGAGTAAAGTTTTCCAGGAACCCAAAGTGCAAAAGTGGCACCTCTATAATTCACAAGCATCTTTAATGTTGTGGTTTAGGCTCCTCCTACTCCTGCTTCTGAAACTAAATAACTTATTTCTCCTAAGGTAAATTATTATGGGAAAAATAATATTTGAACTGAATGATATCAAAAACAGCAAATTTTTGAGACAGAGCTAAATCAGTTTCATGTGTTAATATGCATTACATTTGAAATGAAGAAAGGTTGGCAAAACAATGACCTAAGTCAGTGCTATTCACAGACATTTCTGCAGCAATAGAAAATTTTTTAATAATTGTTACGTGTATTCCATGATAGGGATGATCAGCTTTTCACATGTATAAATGCTTATTTTTCTTTTCTGTGAGGTGTTCTGTTTATATCCTTTATCTGAATCTTCAGATGGAGTGTTCATCTGGGAGGGTTTCTTTTTTTTTTTTTTTTTGCCTTGCTGTGAGGATTAAGGGATCTTAGATCTTCAACCAGGGATTGACTCTCTGACCCCTGCAGTAGAAGCACAAATCTCTAACAACCCGTTCACTAAGGAATTCTCCATAAAAAGTATTTTCTATGTCCTTGTCTAATATGCCACTTTGCAAATGTTAAAATGTAGCCGGTGTGACTGAGGTATTAAATCTTTGTGTGTGCTCAGCGGCTTCAATCTGTCCAACTTTTGTGACCCCGTCAGTGTAGCGCACCAGGCTCCTCTGAACCCACATCTTTTACATCTCCTGTATTGGCAGGCAGGTACTTTACCACTAGCACCAACTGGGAAACCTATTAAATCTTTACTTTAATTTAAAATTAAAAGTTATGGCTAGAAGCTTGAACCATATCTTCCTTACAAAGGAGTTTCAATTGACTTGTATACTCAGTAATTTGTGTACCTCTTAGATATTTTCCTCAAGATGAGATTCTATGCCCCTCCCTAAATGTAAGCTGCTTTTAGTGGCTTGTTTCCAAGAACAGAATATGTCAGTAGGAAGGAGACAACTTTATAGCAGAAGAACTAGTGGTAAGTCATATTGCTAGTATGAATCCTTGATGGGAAGTGATGAGAAAGATATTTTGCCTTGGAAGTATAGTTCTAAAATTATATAAACCCCAGGGCAATCAGGAGGGACATACCAAACGGATATCGAGAGTCATTCTGCAAAATACCTGTCCCTGAAGGACTCCTGAAAACTGTCAAAAGTCATGAAAACTCGGTGTGTCCGAGTGAAGCAAGTCTTCCTCAGTGCGATAGTCCTAGGTGATACTACAAGAAACAGGATGAATTAAGTATCTTTGTCAGAATCTTCTTTCCATGGGTCAAGCCATTCCCCAGCCTCCTGTTATTCAGTGAGTTTAAGAATGCTTGTGCCTTGCACTCCTGCCCCTTAACCTGGGAAAGCCTATCATTGAAGGGCGTCCTGTCCAGTGTCCCAGTGCACCTGTGTGCTGACCTTGGGATCTTCTGTGAATTTACACATCCACCAATTGGCGTCTCTCCACAATCACACATGCTGCGCTGGAAGCTGCTTCAGGCTGCCTTCAGAAGTGCTCAGGGAGGAGGTGGACAGGGAGCTCCAAGGGCAGGACATGGTGCCTACTGACGCCGTCTCCAATAGTGCTGGACATGGTGTCTTCAGCTCCTGAAACACCCGTGTTCCCTGTACACGTTTGTGTCTCTGTATCAAGCCTGTAATTGTATACACATGTATGCTTGTGTTGCCTGTGTTTAAGTGTGTATGTGTGTGTGTGAGTCTGGTCCAGGGAAAAAGCAGAGATGAAGGCAACAAGAGAGGAGATGCCAAGCAACCAGAAGAGGAGACACAAGGCATCACAAGTCTGAGGGTGGTTGCTCACTGTATCTCCGCAGTGCCCCTGTCCAGGATGGGAATGAGGAAAGGAGGCCAGTAATAACACAGGAACTTGGCTCCAGAAATCTGCAATTAGACAAAATACAGAAACACGCTCACCATTTCTACCGTGTTGTATTAAGTGTTTGGACCAGGAAGAGTGGGTGCATGGTCTCTGGATTCACCCAGGGCAAGTCAGGTGGTGTGGGGATTTAAAACCACCGCCTGTGGAGCCCACAGTCTGTGTGGACATGAGCCAGCATGTGGAAATGGTGGATGCAGATACAGAGGACCTGGGATGGTTGAGGAGGCTAAGGTCTTGTTTGGAAGGAAGAGACCTGAAGGTAAAGAGACACAGATTGCCTGCTGCCCTGGAGACTTGTTCCACACACATAAAAAGGAGACCCAGGAAGGTCCTGGACCAGTGCTGCCCAGGATCAGCCCATCAGCCAGCACACTCTCTCCATGAGGGTGACACACACTGGCACGATGCGACAGGAAATGCAAGACATGCTAAGGTAGGTTGTCCATTCAAAACCACAGGCATCCTAAGAGAGACAAGGTGTGAGCGTGGCATGGCTCCAGGCACTTCCAGTCTCCCTGATAGTGCAGAAAGGCGAAGAAAGTGCAGGTGTTGGTGTACGTGTGTGCTCCTCTGCCAGGGCATGCCTATGAGGGAGGGAACAGGCAGGAAGCAAGGATGGTGGGCTCATTGCATGTCCCAAGGGACCTCAGGAGAGTGGGAGACAGGGAAGCCCCTGGGGGTAGTTCAGGGCCTGCTGGTTTTCAGGGTCTAGGGAAAATCCTGCCAAAGATGCCCCATGGCTCATGCTGGAAGCCCTGATGTAAATTCCTTCTTTCATCTGGGCCTTGCCCATGGCTTTTGGGGCCTGAGGGGCAAAGGTGTGTGTCTGCACTTGAGAGAGGATTCTAGCAGTCTTGCTGGAGCAGGCTGTCTGATGTTTTGATAGGGGGTTTGCACCATTTGAAACTCAGAGGGAAGCTGCATCCTGGGTGACCGTCTTGGATATCCTTGTGCCCAACCGAGGACTGGTTTCCTAGGCACATGGGCTCTGTAGGTAAGCAGGGATGCCTGACTGTAAGGAGTCCTACCTGGGCCTAATGAGACCAATGGAAAGAGAGTATTTGCATTTAGCAAATCAGTGAGGGCGGGTGGAATCAAGCCCTCTTGTTGTTTTTGAGATAGAAAAGCTGCTATCTGCCCAAGGGAGGCTTGAGCTGTGGGCCCAGTAAGGGCAGGTGTCCCAGGTCATCATCTGTTTGGGGATTCCTTGGGTTAGGGTAGTCATAAACAGAAGGGACTACGTGTGGAAATACCAGCTTATCTTTATGGCCTCAGGTTGCACGCCTTGTATCAGAATTGGCCCTTTTTCTATGTGCACCTTCCTCACTAAATTGTTATGTATTTATTTATTTTTAAAGCTTTATAACATTTTATTGAAATACACATATAGAAAAATACATAAATCATGAGTGTACAGTTCAATGGATACTCAGAAACTAAACACATCCACGTAATTAGCATCCAAATCAAGAAACAACTGGCAACCCTGAAAACTCTCTTGTGTCTCTCCCAATCACCGCACTCCAAAGATAACTAGGATATCTGACTTTCAACACATAGATTAGTTTTGTCTCTTTTGGACCTCTACATGAACGGAATCATACAGTATACATCTCTGTGTCTAGCTTACATTACTTAACATTATACTTAATGAGACATATCTATGTTTTCCATGCAGCAATAGCTTGTTCGTTCTTGGGCTACAGTTCAAAATCTTTCTTCAGTGTAAATCTTGGCAAATTCATGTTTAAGAAGTAGATTGGAGATGCCCAGCTGGAGTTTTTATCAAGTTCAATTTTCAGTTGACTTTCCATGTTTCAGTGAAGACAGTTTCTGCCTCTTTTTTTGGACCACTATTTCACAAGTCCTGACATGCAGAAAATCTTCCTGACAGTCTGAATGTTCCTTCCCAAGAATGCTTTTTATATTATCTAAATACTCTTCCTGGGACCATTATATTTTTCCAATGATAGAAGACTATTATTGTTCCCTCTTAGTCATCTTTTTGGCACTAGTGCCTTTCTTCTTGCTTTCGTATAACAACGTCTGAATGTCTTTCTACCTTCTGCAATCATTTTGATGTTTAGGGTCCAAACCCATCTGCAAAATTCCGAGGACCATGTCCAGCCAATGGACACACACTGGGTGGTAAACAATTTTCATCTAAGAGAAGAATTTGTTTTTCTATTTTCAATTTCTATATTTTTTATTTATTTTACTTTACAATATTGTATTAGTTTTTCCAAACATAAACACGAATCCTCACAGCATTGGATCACACACAGGCCCATCACAGTCCCTGGGGGCCGATGGAGGCTCGGGCATCTCTTTGGCCTTTTCCTGCTAAAGGGAGATAGCACTTGGAAGCACAGGTAGACAGGTGCACATCGAAAGCTACACAGATAGAAAGAACAGGGGGCCTCATTCAGAATGTTGTGGGCCCTAAGGGGTGGAAGGCTAGCAAAAGGGACACGAATATGACCAGGAATGACCTAGATAGGTGCACACCAAGAAGACAGTTCTCCAAGTCAGCTGAGCCCAGACGTCCTTGTTTTCTGGTCCCCTGAAGGGTTGCACAGACAATGGATCAGAATAGCCTGACTGGTACTGGGAAGCTGCCCAAGGTGATGGGAGAATGCAGAACGCAGGTGCCTGTCACTCAGCTGTCCAGGGCGAGCGTTTCCAACCTGCCCCATTCTCTGCAGATCGGTCCCTGTCAGGAGCAAATGCCAACATTTTGTAGCCTTTGAGGCTAAATCACAGAGTTAGAAGTGCAGTCTGACATGATCGATGAGCATGTGAAAGAAAATAACCAGGACAAAGAAACTCGGGTGGTTACCAAAACTCATGTTCCTGGAGAAGAAAGCTTGTACTTCTGTATATCTGCAAGTTTCCTGTCGGGGATATTAGTGTGGACACACGCATGTGTGTGCATATGTGAGCCAAAATCGCCTGACAGTACACTTGTGAATATGAAGTGTTGGAACTGACCGAGCCAGGCGATGGAAGTCGGATAGCGAAAACATGAAAGCCATAGGGAAAGGTACATACTCAGGCCATGAGAAGCACTGGAGCCGGAGTACCAATGCCTGTTATCTCACTGAGTGAGCAGTTTCTAAGTGGAATCACAGTGGTGCACCCAGGAAGCCTGGCAGAAAGGAGAGGCAGGAAGAAATTGACTGGGGGCCACCAGTGAGAGTGCAGAGGATCCAAGACAGAGAAGAGGCTACAATCCTAGACACAGAAGCCACAGTGGGTGACCCCACAGCCCCTTGGACATGCAGCTACAAAGGCCTTTCCATCCTTCTCGAACACTGGGCATTCTTTCCCTGACCATACCACGAGCATGAGCAACACTTGCCATTTATGTGAGGTTTCAGAAATGGACCAAGCACGGACAGCATAGGCACTTGCTACCTGCATAGTCTTCCAGTCTGAAACATCACTCTTTGTACTCTTTGCAGAAAGCATATATAGGGGGGCAGGACTATAGGATGGATGGCTTAGATTGCTCCTGTTGCTGCTCCCAGCCCCACAGGATTGGGTAACTTGGCAGGCTGGTACGTGTTCTCAGATGGAGAGCAAAACCACTTGAAAGGGCCTCGATAGGGTAAATGGGCAGACGTACATGTCTCCCGCACCAGTGAGTCACGGAGCTTAACAGGGAGTTGTCCTTAGCCACTCACTGGCAGGAATTTGAACAAGGTTCAGGGAGCTTCCTCATGCCAGCAGAGCATGCCTCATTTTTCCCTCTGTGAAAAGTGTGGCCAAGCCACCTCAGGCCTGTGCAGGTTCATGTCTGTCCAGTGAGGGAGGGAGGGTTACCCGACCCCTTCTGCGGTTCAGCAGTGACTGCCCACTGTTGGCTTTCAAGATTGAGAAAGCACTCTCAATCTAAAATATCTGGACTAAAAATATCTGATCTCCCATTGGTGCAACTCACTCAGGAGGAGAAGGGCTTGCCTTCACTCCAAGGATAAGCTTCTCCTATAAGCGCTGGTGTCCATAGAGTGGCAAACGCAACAGCACCACTTAAAGAGAAGGAGACACACAGACAGCAGCCCTGGTACACACAAGGAAGGATTGCTCCAAACAGTGCTATGCCAAAGCAGAGACAAAGAGACAGAGAGCTCTATGCCCTAAGGTCCTGGTGTCCCTGAACAAGAGATCAACGTGGCAAACGGTGGGGTTTTTCCCTCCTCCCCTAGCATCCGGCCAGCAACAGTCTGTCCTGTCCCGTGGAGAAAAGTGTTCAGCCACTTGGCACCCCTGTGTATCCTTTGGATACTCAGGGAGAGCTCCCAGTTATTGAAGGTCCTGTGGGACACAGGAGTGTGCTGTTTGGATTGTGGATCAGCAATCCGTGGTTGGAATTTCCAGAACCAGATCCAATGACAGCGCCTGAGGTAGCGGCAGATGCAAAACCTGCTAGCTCTCTGGAGCAGAGTCTGGCCACGCAGTGGAGCAGATCCCAGGAACCACGGAAGATGCCTTCCGGTCTAGGGGCGTGTCCATCGTATACATTCCACCCCCCTCTCGGCCATTGATCTAGATCTTGGGTCAGCTGCCTGTGTGTGGCTTACAGCCTAGGGCTCCGGCTGTATGGCTGATGTGTCAGGGCCCGTTCACCCATGTCCTGGACTGCCACCATCCGTTTCTATAGTTCAGCCGACACCACACACACATGAGCCATAGCCTCTGAACCATGCCCCACACTCCCCACAGCAAAAACGCTAGTGGGCCCCACAGGATTACTGCACCCTGGGCTGCCATTGCTCACCACTTGCTGTGATACTATTAAGTCCTGTCCCTTAGCATCTGACCCAGGCTGGGGTCATGGCCAGAGCCAAAAGGAGCGCGAGAGGCGGTCAGAGGAAAGCGGGAGCGTCCTGGGACCCCATACCTCCTTAGTTGTGAGCCTGGGTTCTCAGGGGGATGGGGCCCCGTGGCCGGTCCTGATAATGCTGCGCATGGCTGGGACGTTGCAGCCACCAGTGGTCACACCAGGCTGAAGATGCCACCCTCTTCAGAGTGGAGGCAGGAGAGGACGGCGAGGCCCAGGTGGACGGAGTCGTGGCAGGGATCAGACAGGGTTTCTATCTGCTTACAGAGGACATCTTTGAGGATGTGGAGGTTGTGCCAGATGAGGAGCAGCAACAGGGTTCCTCGTTGGAGTTGCAGTAGACGGTGGAGGAGCAGTGCCAGGAAAGGCCTGGAGGCCCGAGTGAGCTTCCGGCACTAGATGTGCTGCAGGCACTGGCGACCCTGCAAGGGGATCTGAGCTCTGAGCCTGAGAAAACCTGCAGGGCCTACGTTTGGTTCACGTGCAAGAGCCATGAGAGGAGGAAGCGTGACTTGGCTCAGAAGAGTGCCATCATCCAGGGCATCCCTGGCTTCTGGGCCAACGTGGTATCCTTTCTGCTACTCCCTGTGGTCCGCTGCTCAGGAGGAGGGGGAGGTGCAGAGGCAGGAGCAGGAGCAGGGGTGGAGGCAAGGGCGCAAGATGGGTGCTGGTGGACCCTGAAGGAAGTGTGGTACTGGGCAGTTGGCAGGCTCCAAAGGCACAGCTGAGTAGGGTCTGGGCAGGGCCACACCTGTACGTGTCGCAGCCATGACTTTGTGTGTCTACTTCAGGCCTGATCTGAGGAGGAACAGCCTCTAAGTCAGAAAGGACCAGAGACAGTACACCAGGGCAGCCTTGCTGACAGTTATTGTTGTAAAGGTGAATGATTCCAAAGATAACTGAGATCTGGGAGTAACACACACACACACCACACACACACACACACACAACATATGTAGACATACACTAGCCAACACTAACTCCTTTGCTTTCAGACAGGGTTTGTCACAACGACTGTAAGTCCTACCTTGTAAGCAGTGACATGCCACTACCCAGCATACACAGGTCTGGGAAATAACAGCTATCAGAAACAGCCCCTGCTTGGGGAGTGGAGACCACCTCAGATGCAGAACACCACCAGGAACACAGAGCCATGAGCTTTTCTGATGGTATGGCAGGGCCTGAGCTCATCAGTAGTGGCTGGGTAAGCAGAAGTGCCCAGCATCCTTGAAGATGCCTGTTCCCATGTTGTTCTTCCACCCCAGAGTAGGGCTGATGCTCCTGGCTCTTCTTGGCCCAGCATGTGGCATAAATGGCTCCTTGACCTCAAGCAGATTATGAACCACCCTCAAGTTTCTGTCATGATCAGCGACCAAGATAAAGACTTTCTCAGCTATATGATCGACTTGAATGTCAGGGAGGGAGACTGAGGTCAGGTGGGTATGGGACTTAGTGGGGTGTTGGATGATCATGTTATCCATGTTCCTATACTGTGAGAGTTTGGAGAGGCTTCGTGGAAGCTGTTAATGCCTGCCTGGGAGGCAAGCTGAGGACCCTAGAAGCTTGCACCTTTTCCCTCCTCCCTATCCTAGCAGGTACAGGTGTGAATCATCCACGGTCATGCAGCAAGCTGATCTTTTCCTTTCGGGACCACCCCTATTTCTTGAAAAGAGTGATCACTAAGGAGTATTACCTTGACATCCGCTGGTAAAATATGAGTCCGGGAATGATGATTGTGGGTGTGCAGGGGTGTGGATGATCCACCTATGGGATCCACACCCATCTCCTCTCTTCCTGCAGGGTATAGGGGACATTGTTCCACTCCAGTCCATTGGTTCTGGGACTTTGAACAGGGAGCATCAACTGCAGGCTGGACACCTGGAGCCTTAACTTTCTCAACTGTTTTCAGGTGCAACTGCCCAGAATCAGACAGGATTACTGAGGTGGTATTGTTTTGGTCCTGCATACAGTTGATGATTGTTGTTGGAGTTCTTGGCTGCTCGTGTGAGGGTTCGGATCCTGGTCAGCCCAGGGCTGAGCTTGCTCAGCAGCAAAGTGTTGCCAGCAGATTATCAGCGAAGATGAGTGGGACGATCCCCTGTAGGCCTACCCCAGGAGAGAAGATTCTTCCATGACAGAAACACATGTGGTGAAGGGGTCTCGAGGTGGGCCATGAACGGACAGCCCTGTACTAGCTGGGACACTGTCCTTTCCAAACGGGGATGCTCAGTCTCATGCAAGCTGGCTGCGGAGTCTGAATTTGGGCCATGCATGTAGCAAGTGGCCTGCTGAGACTGGGGGCTTGGGGATTCAGTGTGTCTGTGAGTGAAGCAACTCCCCTCAAATCAGTTGTGATTGCAGAGTGAGAGTCCTAGGTGATACTACTAGAGGCAGGGTGAATTAAGTTTCTTTGTCAGAATCCTCCTTCCATGGGTCCTGCCAACCCCTGGCTCCTGCTGCTCACTGAGTTTGAGATTGCCTGGGCCATACACTCCGGCCCCTTACCCTGGGAAGGCCTATCATTGCAAGGGCGTCCTCTCCGAGGTCCCAGTGCACCTGTGTGCTGACTTTGGGATCTTCTGTGAATGTCCACATCCACCACTCGATGGCTCAGCACCACCACACATGTTGCATTGGCAGCTGGCTTCAGGCTACCTTGGGAAAATATGGAAGAGCTCGGGGAGGAGGCAGACAGGAAGCCACAAGGACAGGACATGGTGCCTACTGACTCCATCTCCGACATTGCAGCGACCAACCACCCTTAGACTGGGGACGCCTCGTGCTTCCTCTTATGGTTGCTCAGCACGTGCTCTCCTGTCGCCTTCATATCTACATCTTCCTTGGGCCAGACACATGCACACACACACACAGAGTGCAGACATAAACACACAGTGTATACAAACACATGCTCAGCATGGGACACAAACACAAACAGGGAACACAGGCTCCTGAAACACCTTTGTTTCCTGTTTGGGTTTGTGTCCCCATGCTGAGCATGTGTGTGTATACACATGTGCTTGCATCAGACATGTTTGTGTGTGGTGTGTGTGTGTGTGTGTGTTGTGTGTGTCCAGCCTAGGGCAGACGCAGAGATGAAGACCAAATACAAAAACACGCTCACCCATTTCTACCTTGCTATTGTGTTTGTTTAGACCGGGAAGAGGCGTTACATGTGTCCCATGGAGAAAAGTATCCAGCCACATGGAGCCCCTGTTTATCCTCTGGTCCCTCAGGGAGATTTCTCAGTTATTGAGGGTCCTGAGGGACACAGGACTGTGCTGTTCAGATTGCGAAGCAGGAACCCATCCTTGGAATTTCCTGAGCCTGGACAATGACAGTGCCTGGGGGGTCAGCAGATGCAAAACCCATTACCTCCCTGGAGCGGTATATGCCATGTGGGTGCACTGTAGCCCAGGAACCCTGGAAGATGCCCTATGTTTGAGGGGCGTGTCCATAAGGGTGCCGCCACCGCGCTCTCGGCCATTGGACTAGATTTGGGCCAGCAGCCTGTGCGTGGCTCACAGCCTAGGGATCCGCCTATTCGGCTGATTTCCCCAGGGCCCCTTCACCCTTGTCCCGTGCTGTCTGCCACCCCTTTCTTCAGCCTCAGGCCACCAGACACACACCAGCTCCCGCTTCCCTACCATCCCCCTCACTCCCAGCCCCCAAAGAGCTAGTGGGTCCCACAGGATTCCTGAATGCCTGAGCCGCATTTGCACACCACTTGTTGTGCTATTATGTCCCATCCCCTTCAACATCTGCCCCAGCCTCGGGTCACGACCAGGGCCAAGAGGAGTGTGAAAGGCAGTCAGAGGAATGCAGGAGCATCCTGGGACCGCAGACCTTCCTAGCTGTGAGCCCCGGTTTCAGGACGCTGGGGTTGGTGGCCTGCCATCCTCACGCTTTTTGAGGCTGGGACCTTGCAGCCACAAGTTGTCATGCCAGGCAAAGGAGCCACGCTATGCAGAGTGGAGGTGAAGGAGGAAGGTGCACCCCTGGTGGACTGGTTGGGTGGTTGTTCTAGCTGCTTGTGGAAGACGTCATGGAGGAGGTGGAGGTTGTGGCAGATGAGGAGCAGCAATAGGGCTTCCTCCAGGAACTGAGAAGACGGTGGAGGAGCAGGGCCAGGAAAGGCCTGGGAACTCTATTGAGATTCCAGGGCAAGACGCGCTGCAGGCACTGGCTGCCCTGCTGGTGGAACTGAGCTCTGAGCATAAGAAAAACTGGCAGGGCCTACTTCCAGTTCATGTGCAAGAACCATCAGAGGAGGAAGCCTGACTTGGCTTGGAGGAGCGCCATCATTCTGGGGCATCCCTTGCTTCTGGCCATAGCTGTATCCTTTCTTCTGCTCTTTGAAGTCTGCTGCTCAGGAAGAGGAGGAGGCGCAGGAACCTTTTCCCTCCTCCCGAGCCTGACAGGTGCTGTTGCGGAGCCATCCATCGTCCCACTGCAAGTTGATATTTTCCTTTCAGGAACCCCCTACTTCTTGAACACAGTGACCACTAAGTAGAATTACCTTGACATCACTTGTAAAACGTGGTTCCTGGGGTGATGAGTGTGGGTGTGCAAGGTTGTGGATTGTCCACCTGTGGGATCCACACCCATTTCCCCTGTCTCTCTGTAGGGTATAGGGCACGTTTTTCCACTCCTGTCCACTGGTTCTGGGACTTTGAACGGGGAGCATCCAGCCACAGCATGGACACCAGGAGCCTTAACTTTCTCGGCTGGTGGTTAGGTCACAACTGCCTCAGAACTGAACAGGATTGCTGAGGGTGTGGTTGCTTTGGGCCTGAACACAGTTAGCAATTCCTTTTGGGATTTTTGGCTGCTGGCTCACCTTGCTCGTATTGCCAGCAGACTTCGGCACAAGATGTGTGGGACGATCCCCTGAAGTAGTACCCTGGGCAGGAAGGTTCTTCCATGAGACTAACTGACAGAAACATAGGTGGAGATGGGGTCTGAAGGTGGGCCCTGAAGGGACACTCGTGTGATACTACAGGGACACTGTCCTTTCCCAAATGGGGATGCTCAGACTCATGCAAGCTGCTGTGGAGCCTGAATTTGGCTTGTGCATGTAGCAGGGGACCTCCTGAGACTGTCTATTTTGGGCACTAGGTGTGTCCATGAGTGAAGCAAGTCTCCATTCAAATCAGCTGTGGTGACAGCTCCAGAATCCAGGTGATACTACTAGGGGCAGTGTGTATTAAGTATCTTTGTCAGAATCATCCTTTGTGGGTCCTTCCATCCCCTGGCCTCCTGCTGCTCACTGAGTTTGAGATTGCCTGGGCACTTCACTCCCACCTCTTACCCTGGGAAGGCCTATCATTGAAAAGGTGTCCTCTCCGGGTTCCCAGCGCACCTGTGTGCTGACTTTGGGATCTTGTTTGAATTCCCACTATCACTACTCAGTGTCTCACAACCACCAAACATGCTGTGCTGGAAGCGGCTTCAGGCTGCGTTGGGAAAATATGGAAGAGTTCGTGGAGAAGGTGAACAGGGAGCCCCAAGGGCAGGACATGTTGCCTACTGTCACCATCTCTGACATTGCTGGCCTCGGTCATCTTCACCTCCTGAAACACCTATGTTTTTGTTTGCATTTGTGTCCCCATGCTGAGCATGTGTGTGTATACACACATGCTTATGCGGGCTGTGTGTGTGTGTGTGTGTGTGTGTGTGTTGTTGTGTGTGTGTAACCAGCCGTGCTGAGCATGT
>NW_017211601.1:0-17568 GCF_001704415.2 Capra hircus
CGTGAGCGAATATTGAAACAGAACAGGAAGAAAGTCTTTCACTGGCGTGGTCGAGGAAAGAATTGGTCCCGACAAACTCTCTCGGTCGCATCTCAAGAGGAGGTGCTCTCCACAGGAAAGTCGAGAGGAACTCCAGGGTCGTGCCACCAATCCCAGAGTCCCCAGATGTCTCAGTCCATTCCAGGGAAACCTGTTTTCCCTGCACTGCCTCGACTTTCAAGCCGAGGATCGACTCACACCACGGTGGCACGTGGGACAGCCCTGTGGGAAAGCCTCGTGGGAAAGCCACAGAAACCTTGATCCACTCGAAGGGAAGCGAGACACTTCTGCTAAAGCTCGGGAGGAAAGCGCACGTGCATGCCCCCACTCCAGACGAGGACTGACTTCCCTGCGGAGACTCCAGAAGTACCCCAAGATCCATGTCAGCACTGGTGAGGAATGCTCAGATTCCGGCACCGACTCCACACAAGATATTAGGCACCGGCATCGTCGGGAGAGGAATCCCGAGAGGCCCCCGAGCAACTCGCATGGGGACTGGCCTTTCCTGAGGCCACCAGAGCAGGTCCCTGAGGTCCCCGTCGTAAGTGGAGAGCACCTGCCGCAACTCAAGAAAATCCTGGAGGTTCTGCCCTCCAGGTGAGGAGGCCCATTTCAGCCTAGGCGTCTCGAGGCTAATCAGACCTAACCTCTGGAACTTCCAAAGGGTCATTCACATCCTTGCTGCCAACTCAAGAAGTTCCCCAACTTACCCGTCTCCACTCGAAAGGAAGCACGAGAGTCCCGCCCACATCCAGAGGAGACCCGTTTCCGCCTCCTAGCTCGGAGGGCAGGGATCCTTTCCCTGCGTGGACCGGGAAAGATTTCCTGGCGTTCCCGTCGCATCTCAAGAGGAGGCCGATCTGTACAAGAAAGGCGAGAGGAACTCCAGGGTCGTGCCACCATTCCCAGAGTCCCCCAGATGTCTCAGTCCATTCCAGGGAAACCTGTTTTCCCCGCACTGCCTCGACTTTCAAGCCGAGGATCGACTCACACCACGGTGGAACGTGGGACAGCCCTGTGGGAAAGCCTGGTGGGAAAGCCAAGAGGGAAAGCCACAGATCCCTTGATTCACCGCGAAGGGAAGCGTGACACCGCTGCTACACATCGGGAGGAAAGCGCACGTGCATGCCCCAACTCGTGACGAGGACTGACTCCCCTGGGGAGACTCCAGAAGTACACCAAGATCCATGTCAGCACTGAAGAGGAATCCTCAGGTTCCGGCACCGACTCCACACAAGGTCTTAGGCCCCGGCATCGACGGGAGAGGAATCCTGAGAGGCCCCCAGCAACTCGCATGGGGACTGGCCTTTCCTGAGGCCATCAAAGCGTGTCCCTGGTATCCCAGTCGTAAGTCGAGAGCACCTGCCGCAACTCGGAGAAAATCCAGAAGGTTCTCCCCTCCAGGCGAGATGAGGCCCGTTTCAGCTGAGGCGTTTTCGAGGCAAATCACACCTAACCTCTGGAACTTCCAAAGGGTACCTTCACACCCTTTCTGTAACTCAAGAAGTTCCCCGACATACCCGTCTCCACAAGAGAGGAAGCACGAGAGTCCCGCCCACATCCAGAGGAGCCCCGTTTCGGCCTCCTAGCTCGAGAGGAGGGATCCTTTCCCTGCGTGGTCGGGAAAGAATTCGCGGCGTTCCCATCACATCTCAAGAGGGGTCGCTCTCCACAGGAAAGGCGAGAGGAACTCCAGGGTTGTGCCACCATTTCCAGAGTCCCCCAGAGGTCTCAGTCCATTTCAGGGAAATCTGTTTTCCCTGCACTGCCTCGACTTTCAAGCCGAGGATCGACTCACACCACGGTGGCACGTGGGACAGCCCTGTGGGAAAGCCACGTGGGAAAGCCTCCTGCGAAAACCTCGAGTTAAAGCCGCAGATTTCTTCATCCACGCGAAGGGAAGCATGACACTGCTGCTACAGCTCGGGAGGAAAGTGCACGTGAATGACCTAAGACGAGACGAGGACTGAATCCCCGGTGGAGACTCCAGAAGTACCCCAAGATCCATGTCAGCACTGGAGAGGAATCCTCCTGTTCCGGCACCAACTCCACACAAGGTCTTAGGCCTCGGCATCGACGGGAGAGGAATCCGGAGAGGCCCCCGAGCAATTCGCATGGGGACTGGCCTTTCCTGAGGCCACCATAGCGGATCCCTGAGGTCCCCGTCGTAAGTCGAGAGCACCGGCCGCAACTCGAGAAAATCCAGGAGGTTCTCCCATCCAGGCGAGATGAGGCCCATTTCCGCTGAGGCGTCTAGAGGCTAATCACGCCTAACGTCGAGAACTTCCAAAGGATCCTTCACACCCTTACTTCACCTCAACAAGTTCCCCGACATACCCGTCTCCACTCGAGAGGAAGCACTGAGAGTCTCGACCACATCCAGGGGAGCCCCGTTTCCCCCTCCTAGATCGAGAGGAGTGAACCTTCCCCTGCGTGGTTGGGAAAGAATTCCAGGCTTCCGTTGCATCTCAAGAAGAGGCGCTCTCCACAGGAAAGGCGAGAGGAACTCCAGGGTCGTGCCACCATTCCCAGAGTCCCCCTGATGTCTCAGTCCATTCCAGGGAAACCTGTTTTTCCTGCACTGCCTCGACTTTCAAGCCGAGGATCGACTCACACCACGGTGGCACGTGGGACAGCCCTGTTGGAAAGCTTCGTGGGAAAGCCTCGTGGGAAAGCCTCGAGGGAAGGCCACTGATCCCTTGATCCACGCGAAGGGAAGCGGGACACTGCTGATACAGCTTAGGAGGAAATCGCACGTGCATGCCCCCACTCGAGACAAGGACTGACTCCCATGGGGAGACTCCAGAAGTACCCCAAGATCCATGTCAGCACTGGAGAGGAATCCTTAGGTTGCGGCACCGGTCTCCGCACAAGGTCTTAGGTACTGGCATCGACGGGAGAGGAATCCCGAGAGGCCCCCGAGCAACTCGCATGGGGACTGGCCTTTCCTGTGGCCACCAGAGCAGGTCCCTGAGGTCCCCGTCATAAGTCGAGAGCACCTGTCCCAACTCAAGAGAATCCTGGAGGTTCTGCTCTCCAGGTGAGATGAGGCCCATTTCAGCCTAGGCGTCTCGAGGCTAATCACACCTAACCTCTCGAACTTCCAAAGGGTCCTTCACACCCTTGCTGCAACTCAAGAAGTTCCCCAACTTACCCGTCTCCACTCGAGAGGAAGCACGAGAAGTCCCGCCCACATCCAGAGGAGCCCCGTTTCCGCCTCCTAGCTCAAGAGCAGGGATCCTTTCCCTGCGTGTTCAGGGAAAGTATTACCGGCGTTCCCGTCGCATCTCAAGAGGAGAGGCTCTCCACGGGACAGGCAAGAGGAATTCCAGGGTCGTGCCACCATTCCCAGAGTCCCCCAGATGTCTCAGTCCATTCCAGGGAAACCTGTTTTCCCTGCACTGCCTGGACGTTCAAGCCGAGGATCGACTCACACCACGGTGGCACGTGGGACAAGCCCTGTGGGGAAAGCCTCGTGGGAAAGCCCAGAGGGAAAGCCACAGATCCCTTCATCCACACGAAGGGAAGCGTGACACTGCTGCTACAGCTCGGGAGGAAAGCGCACGTGCATGCCCCCACTCGGGACGAGGACTGACTCCCCTGGGGAGACTCCAGAAGTACCCCAAGATCCATGTCAGCACTGGAGAGGAATCCTCAGGTTCCGGCACCGACTCTACACAAGGTCTTAGGCCCCGGTATCGACGGGAGAGGAATCCCGAGAGGGCCCCGAGCAACTCGCATGGGTACTGGCCTTTCCTGAGGCCACCAGAGCGGGTCCTTGTGTTCCCCGTCCTAAGTCCAGAGCACCTGCCACAACTTGAGAAACTCCAGGAGGTTCTCCCTTCCAGGCGAGATGAGGCCCATTTCCGCTGAGGTGTCTCAAGGCTAATCACACCTAACCTCTGGAACTTACAAAGGGTCCTTCACACCCTTCCTGCAACTCAAGAAGTTCCCGGACATACCCGTCTCCACTCGAGAGGAAGCACGAGCGTCCCGCCCACATCCAGAGGAGCCCCGTTACCGCCTCTTGGCTCGAGAGGAGGGATCCTTTCCCTGCAGGGTAGGGAAAGAATTCCTGGCGTTCCCGTGGCATCTCAAGAGGCAGCGCTCTCCACATGAAAGGCGAGAGGGAATCAAGGGTCGTGCCACCATTCCCAGAGTCCCCCAGATGTCTCAGTCCATTCCAGGGAAACCTGTTTTCCCTGCACTGCCTGGACTTTCAAACCGAGGATCGACTCACACCACGGTGGCACGTGGGACAGCCATGTGGGAAAGCCTCGTGGGAAAGCCTCGTGGGAAAGCCTCGAGGGAAAGTCTCGAGGGAAAGCCACAGATCCCTTGATCCACGTGAAGGGAAGCGTGACAGTGCTGCTACAGCTCGGGAGGAAAGCGCACGTGCATGCCCCACTCGAGACGAGGACTGACTCCCCTGGGGAGACTCCAGAAGTACCCCAAGATACATGTCAGCAATGGAGAGGAATCCTCAGGTTTTGGCACAGACTCCACACAAGATCTTAGGTCCCGGCATCGACGGGAGAGGAAGTCCTGAGAGGCCCATGAGCAACTCGCATGGGGACTGGCCTTTCGATGAGGCCACAAGAGCGGGTCCCTGATATCCCCGTCGTAAGTCGAGAGCACCTGCTGCAACTCGAGAAAATCCAGGAGGTTCTCCTCTCCTGGCGAGATGAGGCCCATTTCACCTGAGGGGTCTCGAGGCTAATCACACCTAACCTCTGGAACTTACAAGGGGTCCTTCACACCCTTCCTGCAACTCAAGAAGTTCCCGGACATACCCTTCTCCACTCGAGAGGAAGCACGAGCGTCCCGCCCACATCCAGAGGAGCCCCGTTACCGCCTCCTAGCTCGAGAGGAGGGATCCTTTCCCTGCAGGGTCGGGAAAGAATTCCTGGCGTTCCCGTGGCATCTCAAGAGGAGGCGCCCTCCACATGAAAGGCGAAAGGGAATCAAGGGTCATGCCACCATTCCCAGTGTCCCCCAGATGTCTCAGTCCATTCCAGGGAAACCTGTTTTCCCTGCACTGCCTAGACGTTCAAGCCGAGGATCGACTCACACCACGGTGGAACGTGGGACAGCCCTGTGGGAAAGCCTCGTGGGAAAGCCTCGTGGGAAAGCCTCGAGGGAAAGCCTCGAGGGAAAGCCACAGATCCCTTGATCCACGCGAAGCGAAGCATGACAGAGCTGCTACAGCTCGTGAGGAGAGCGCACATGCATGCCCCCTCTCGAGACGAGGACTGACTCCCCTGGGGAGACTCCAGAAGTACCCCAAGATCCATGTCAGCACTGGAGAGGAATCCTCAGGTTCAGGCACCGACTCCACACAAGGTCTTAGGCCCAGGCTTCGACTGGGAGAGAAATCCCGAGAGGCCCCGAGCAACTCGCATGGGGACTGGCCTTTCCTGAGGCCACCAGAGCGGGTCCCTGAGGTCCCCATCGTAAGTCGAGAGCACCTGCCGCAACTCGAGAAAATCCAGGAGGTTCTCCCCTCCAGGCGAGATGAGGCCCATTTCTGCTGAGGCGTCTGGAGGCTAATCACACCTAACCTCTGGAACTTCCAAAGGGTCCTTCGCACCATATCTGCAACTCAAGAAGTTCGCCAACATACCCGTCTCCACTCGAGAGAAAGCACGAGAGTCCCGTCCACATACAGAGGAGACACGTTTCCGCCTCATAGCTCGAGAGGAGGGATCCTTTCCCTCTGTGGTCGGGAAAGAATTCCCGGCGTTCCAGTCGCATCTCAAGAGGAGGCGCTCTCCACAGGAAAGGCGAGAGGATCTCCAGGGTCGGTGCCACCATTCCCAGAGTCCCCCAGATGTCTCATCCATTCCAGGGAAACCTGTTTTGCATGCACTGCCTCGACTTTCAAGCCGAGGATCGACTCACACCACGGTGGCACGTGGGACAGCCCTGTGGGAAAGTTTCGTGGGAAAGCCTCGAGGGAAAGCCTCGAGGGAAAGCCACAGATCCCTTGATCTACGCGAAGTGTAGAGTGACACTGCTGCTACAGCTCGGGAGGAAAGCGCACGTCCATTCCCCCACTCGGGACGAGGACACACTCCCCTGGGGAGACTCCAGAAGTACCCCAAGATCCATGTCAGCACTGGAGAGGAATCCTCAGATTCCGGCACCGACTCCGCACAAGGTCTTAGGCCCCGGAATCGACGGGAGAGAAATCCCGAAAGGCTCCCGGGCAACTCGCATGAGGACTGGCCTTTCCTGAGGCCTCCAGAGGGGGTCCCTGTGGTCCCCGTCGTAACTGGAGAGCACCTGCCGCAAGTCGACAAAATCCAGGAGGTTGTCCCCTCCAGGTGAGATGAGGCCCAGTTCCGCTGAGGCGACTCGAAGCAAATCACACCTAACCTCTGGAACTTCCAAAGGGTCCTTCACAGCCTTGCTGCAACTCAAGAAGTTCCCCGACATACCCGTCTCCACTCAAGGGGAAGCACGAGAGTCCCGCCCACATCCAGAGGAGCCCCGTTTCCGCCTCCAAGCTCGAGAGGAGGTATCATTTCATTTCGTGGTCGGCAAAGAATTCCCGGCGTTCCCGTCGCATCTCAAGAGGAGGCGCTCTCCACAGGAAAGGCGAGAGGAACTCCAGGGTCGTGCCACCATTCCCAGAGTCCCCAAGATGTCTCAGTCCATTCCAGGGAAACCTGTTTTTCCTGCACTGCCTTCACTTTCAAGCCGAGGATCGACATCGACACACACCAAGGTGGCACGTGGGACAGCCCTTTGGGAAAACCTCGAGGGAAAGGCACAGATCCCTTGATCCACGCGAAGGGAAGCGTGACACTGCTGCTACAGCTCGGGAGGAAAGCGCAGGTGCATGGCCCCACTCGAGACGAGGACTGACTCCGCTGGGGAGACTCCAGAAGTACCACAAGATCCATGTCAGCACTGGAGAGGAATCCTCAGGTTCCGGCACCGACTCCACACAAGGTCTTAGGCCCCGGCATCGACGGAGAGGAATCCCGAGAGGCCCCAGAGCAACTCGCATGGCGATTGGCCTTTCCTGAGCCCACCAGAGCGGGTACCTGTAGGTCCCCATCGTAAGTCGAAAGCACCTGCCCCAACTCGAGAAAATCCAGGAGGTTGTCCCCTCCAGGCGAGATGAGGCCCATTTCCACTGAGGCAACTAGCGGGTAATCACACTTAAACTCTGGAACTTCCAAAGGGTCCTTCCCACCGTTGCTGCAACTCAAGAAGTTCCCCGACATACCCGTCTCCACTCTAGAGGAATCAGAGAGTCCCGCCCATATCCAGAGTGGCCCCGTTTCCGCCTGCAAGCTTGAGAGGATGGATCCTTTCCCTGCGTGGTCGGGAAAGAATTACTAGCGTTCCCGTCGCATCTCAAGAGGAGGCGCTCTCCAAAGGAAAGGCGCGAGGAACTCCAGGATCAGGCCCCATTCCCAGAGTCCCCCAGATGTCTCAGTCCATTCCAGGGAAACCTGTTTTCCCTGCACTGCCTACGACGTTCAAGCCGAGGATCGACTCACACCACGGTGGCACGTGGGACAGCCCTGTGGGAAAGCCTCGTGGGAAAGCCTCGATGGGAAAGCCTCGAGGGAAAGCCACAGATCCCTTGATCCACGCGAAGCGAAGCATGACAGCTGCTGCTACAGCTCGTGAGGAGAGCGCACATGCATGCCCCCTCTCGAGACGAGGACTGACTCCCCTGGGGAGACTCCAGAAGTACCCCAAGATCCATGTCAGCACTGGAGAGGAATCCTCAGGTTCAGGCACCGACTCCACACAAGGTCTTAGGCCCAGGCTTCGACTGGGAGAGAAATCCCGAGAGGCCCCCGAGCAACTCGCATGGGGACTGGCCTTTCCTGAGGCCACCAGAGCGGGTCCCTGAGGTCCCCATCGTAAGTCGAGAGCACCTGCCGCAACTCGAGAAAATCCAGGAGGTTCTCCCCTCCAGGCGAGATGAGGCCCATTTCCGCTGAGGCGTCTGGAGGCTAATCACACCTAACCTCTGGAACTTCCAAAGGGTCCTTCGCACCATATCTGCAACTCAAGAAGTTCGCCAACATACCCGTCTCCACTCGAGAGGAAAGCACGAGAGTCCCGTCCACATACCAGAGGAGACACCGTTTCCGCCTCATAGCTCGAGAGGAGGGATCCTTTCCCTCTGTGGTCGGGAAAGAATTCCCGGCGTTCCAGTCGCATCTCAAGAGGAGGCGCTCTCCACAGGAAAGGCGAGAGGATCTCCAGGGTCGGTGCCACCATTCCCAGAGTCCCCCAGATGTCTCAGTCCATTCCAGGGAAACCTGTTTTGCCATGCACTGCCTCGACTTTCAAGCCGAGGATCGACTCACACCACGGTGGCACGTGGGACAGCCCTGTGGGAAAGTTTCGTGGGAAAGCCTCGAGGGAAAGCCTCGAGGGAAAGCCACAGATCCCTTGATCCTACGCGAAGTGTAGAGTGACACTGCTGCTACAGCTCGGGAGGAAAGCGCACGTCCATTCCCCCACTCGGGACGAGGACACACTCCCCTGGGGAGACTCCAGAAGTACCCCAAGATCCATGTCAGCACTGGAGAGGAATCCTCAGATTCCGGCACCGACTCCGCACAAGGTCTTAGGCCCCGGAATCGACGGGAGAGAAATCCCGAAAGGCTCCCGAGGCAACTCGCATGAGGACTGGCCTTTCCTGAGGCCTCCAGAGGGGGTCCCTGTGGTCCCCGTCGTAACTGGAGAGCACCTGCCGCAAGTCGACAAAATCCAGGAGGTTGTCCCCTCCAGGTGAGATGAGGCCCAGTTCCGCTGAGGCGACTCGAAGGCAAATCACACCTAACCTCTGGAACTTCCAAAGGGTCCTTCACAGCCTTGCTGCAACTCAAGAAGTTCCCCGACATACCCGTCTCCACTCAAGGGGAAGCACGAGAGTCCCGCCCACATCCAGAGGAGCCCCGTTTCCGCCTCCAAGCTCGAGAGGAGGTATCATTTCATTTCGTGGTCGGCAAAGAATTCCCGGCGTTCCCGTCGCATCTCAAGAGGAGGCGCTCTCCACAGGAAAGGCGAGAGGAACTCCAGGGTCGTGCCACCATTCCCAGAGTCCCCAAGATGTCTCAGTCCATTCCAGGGAAACCTGTTTTTCCTGCACTGCCTTCACTTTCAAGCCGAGGATCGACATCGACACACACCAAGGTGGCACGTGGGACAGCCCTTTGGGAAAACCTCGAGGGAAAGGCCACAGATCCCTTGATCCACGCGAAGGGAAGCGTGACACTGCTGCTACAGCTCGGGAGGAAAGCGCAGGTGCATGGCCCCACTCGAGACGAGGACTGACTCCGCTGGGGAGACTCCAGAAGTACCACAAGATCCATGTCAGCACTGGAGAGGAATCCTCAGGTTCCGGCACCGACTCCACACAAGGTCTTAGGCCCCGGCATCGACGGGAGAGGAATCCCGAGAGGCCCCAGAGCAACTCGCATGGCGATTGGCCTTTCCTGAGCCCACCAGAGCGGGTACCTTAGGTCCCCATCGTAAGTCGAAAGCACCTGCCCCAACTCGAGAAAATCCAGGAGGTTGTCCCCTCCAGGCGAGATGAGGCCCATTTCCACTGAGGCAACTAGCGGGTAATCACACTTAAACTCTGGAACTTCCAAAGGGTCCTTCACACCGTTGCTGCAACTCAAGAAGTTCCCCGACATACCCGTCTCCACTCTAGAGGAATCAGAGAGTCCCGCCCATATCCAGAGTGGCCCCGTTTCCGCCTGCAAGCTTGAGAGGATGGATCCTTTCCCTGCGTGGTCGGGAAAGAATTACTAGCGTTCCCGTCGCATCTCAAGAGGAGGCGCTCTCCAAAGGAAAGGCGAGAGGAACTCCAGGGATCAGGCCCCATTCCCAGAGTCCCCCAGATGTCTCAGTCCATTCCAGGGAAACCTGTTTTCCCTGCACTGCCTCGACTTTCAAGCCGAGGAACGACTCACACCACGGTGGCACGTGGGACAGCCATGTGGGAAAGCCTCGTGGGAAAGCCTCGTGGGAAAGCCTCGACGGAAAGCCACAGATCCCTTGATCCATGCGAAGGGTAGCGGGACACTGCTGCTACAGCTCGGGAGGAATACGCACGTACATGGCCCCACTCGAGACGAGGACTGACACCCCTTGGTGGACTCCAGAAGTACCCCAAGATCCATGTCAGCACTGGAGAGGAATCCTCAGGTTACGACACTGACTCCACACAAGGTCGTAGGCCTCGGCATCGACGGGAGAGGAATCCCGAGAGGCCCCAGAGCAACTCGCATGGGGACTGGCCTTTCCTGAGGCCACCCCAGCGGGTCCCTGAGGTCCCAGTCGTAAGTTGAGAACACCTGCCTCAACTCGAGAAAATACAAGAGGTTCTCCCCTCCAGGCGAGATGAGGCCCATTTCCGCTGAGGCGTCTCGAGGCTAATCACACCTAATCTTGGAACTTCGAAAGGGTCCTTCACACCCTTGCTGCAACTCAAGAAGTTCCCCGACATACCCGTCTCCACTCGAGAGGAAGCACGAGAGTCCCGCCCACATACAGATGAGCCCCGTTTCTGCCTCCTAACTCGAGAGGAGGGATCCTTTCCCTGCGTGGTCGGGAAAGAATTCACGGCGTTCCCAACGCATCGCAAGAGCAGGCGCTCTCCACAGGAAAGGCGAGAGGAACTCCAGGGTCGTGCCACATTCCCAGAGTCCCCCAGATGTCTCAGTCCATTCCAGGGAAATCTGTTTTCCCTGCACTGCCTCGACCTTCAAGCCGGGGATCGACTCACACCACGGTCCACGTGGGACCGCCCTGTGGGAAAGCCTCGTGGGAAAGCCTCGTGGAAAGCCTCGAGGGAAAGCCCCTGATCCCTTGATCCACGCGAAGGGAAGCATGACACTGCTGCTACAGCTCGGGGAGGAAAGCGCACGTGCATGCCCCCATTTGATACGAGGAGTGACTCCCCTGGGGAGACTCCAGAAGTACCCCAAGATCCATGCCACACTGGAGAGGTATGCTCAGGTTCCGGCACCGACTCCACACAAGATCTTAGGCCCCGGCATCGAAGGGAGAGAAATCCCGAGAGGCCCCGAGCAACTCGCATGGGGACTGGCCTTTCCTGAGGCCACCAGAGCGGGTCCCTGATGTCCCCGTCGTAAGTCGAGAGCACCTGCCGCAACTCGAGAAAATCCAGGAGGTTCTCCCCTCCAGGCGAGATGAGGCCCATTTCCGCAGAGGCGTCTCGAGGCTAATCACATCTAACATCTGGAACTTCCAAAGTTTCCTTCACACCCTTGCTGCAACTCAAGAAGTTCCCCGACATACCCGTCTCCACTCAAGAAGAAGCACGAGAGTCCCGCCCACATCCAGAGGAGCCCCGTTTCCGCCTCCTAGGTCGAGAGGAGTGATCCTTTCAGTGCGTGCTCGGGAAAGAATTCCCGGCGTTCCCTTCGTATCTCAAGAGGAAGCGCTCTCCACATGGAAAGGCAAGAGGAACTCCAGGGTCGTGCCACATTCCCAGAGTCCCCCAGATGTCTCAATCCATTCCAGGGAAACCTGTTTTCCCTGCACTAGGTCGACTTTCAAGCCGAGGATCGACTCACACCACGGTGGCACGTGGGACAGCCCTGTGGGAAAGCCTCGTGGGAAAGCCTCGTGGGAAAGCCTCGAGGAAAGACCCTGATCCCTTGATCCCCGCGAAGGGAAGGGTGACACTGCTGCTACAGCTCGGGAGGAAAGCGCACGTGCATGCCCCCACTCGAGACGAGGACTGACTCCACTGGGGAGACTCCAGAAGTACCCCAAGATCCATAGTCAGCACTGGAGAGGAATCCTCAGGTTCCGGCACCGACTCCACACAAGGTCTTAGGCCCGGCATCGAAGGGAGAGGAATCCCGAGAGGCCCCCGAGCAACTCGCATGGGGACTGGCCTTTCCTGAGGCCACCAGAGCGTGTCCCTTGAGGTCCCCGTCGTAAGTCGAGAGCACCTGCTGCAACTCGAGAAAATCCAGGAGGTTCTCCCCTCCAAGGCGAGATGAGGCCCATTTCCGCTGAGGCGTCTCGAGGCTAATCACATCTAACATCTGGAACTTACAAAGGGTCCTTCACACCCTTGCTGCAACTCAAGAAGATCCCCGACATACCCGTCTCCACTCGAGAGGAAGCACGAGAGTCCCGTCCACATCCAGAGGAGCCCCGTTTCCGCCTTCCTAGCTCGAGAGGAGGGATCCTTTCCCTGCGTGGTCGGGAAAGAATTCCCGGCGTTCCCGTCGCATCTCAAGAGGAGGCTGCTCTCCACAGGAAAGGCGAGAGGAACTCCAGGGTCGTGCCACCATTCCCAGAGTCCCCTGGATGTCTCAGTCCATTCCAGGGAAACTGTTTTCCCTGCACTGCCTCGACTTTCAAGCCGAGGATCGACTCACACCACCGGTGGCACGTGGACAGCCCTGTGGGAAAAGTCTCGTGGGAAAGCCTCGAGGGAAAGACCACAGATCCCTTGATCCACGCGAAGGGAAGCGCGACACTGCTGCTACAGCTCGGGAGGAAAGCGCACGTGCATGCCCCCACTCGAGACGAGGACTGACTCCCCTGGGGAGACTCCAGAAGTACCCCAAGATCCATGTCTAGCACTGGAGAGGGATCCTCAGGTTCCGGCACTGACTCCACACAAGGTCTTAGGCCCCAGCATCGACGGGAGAGGAATCCCGAGAGGCCCCCGAGCAACTCGCATGGGGACTGGCCTTTCCTGAGGCCACCAGAGCTGGATCCCTGAGGTCCCCTATCGTAAGTCGAGAGCACCTGCCGCAACTCGAGAAAATCCAGGAGGTTCTCCCCTCCAGGCGAGATGAGGCCCATTTCGCTGAGGCGTCTACGAGGCTAATCACACCTTAACTCTGGAACTTCCAAAGGTTCCTTCACACCCTTGCTGCAACTCAAGAAGTTCCCCGACATACCCGTCTCCACTCAGAGGAAGCACGAGAGTCCCGCCCACATCCAGAGGAGCCCCGTTTCCGCTGCTCTAGCTCGAGAGGAGGGATCCTTTCCCTGCGTGGTCGGGAAAGAATTCCCTGGCGTTCCCGTCGCATCTCAAGAGGAGGCGCTCTCCACAGGAAAGGCGAGAGGAACTCCAGGGTCGTGCCACCATTCCCAGAGTCCCCCAGATGTCTCAGTCCATTCCAGGGAAACCTGTTTTCCCTGCACTGCCTCGACTTTCAAGCCGAGGATCGACTCACAGCCACGGTGGCACGTGGGACAGCCCTGTGGGAAAGCCTCGTGGGAAAGCCTCGTGAGAAATCCTCGAGGGAAATGCCACAGATCCCTTGTATCCACGCGAAGGGAAGCGTGACACTGCTAGCTACAGCTCGGGAGGAAAGCGCACGTGCATGCCCCACTCGAGACGAGGACTGACTCCCCTGGGGAGACTCCAGAAGTACCCCAAGATCCATGTCAGCACTGGAGAGGAATCCTCAGGTTTCGGCACCGACTCCACACAAGGTCTTAGGCACCAATATCGACGGGAGAGGCAATCCCGAAGAGGCCCCAGAGCAACTCGCATAGGGACTGGCCTTTCCTGAGGCCACCAGAGCGGGTCCCTGAGGTTCCCCGTCGTAAGTCGAGAGCACCTGCCGCAACTCGAGAAAATCCAGGAGGTTCTCCCCTCCAGGCGAGATGAGGCCCATTTCTGCTGAGGCGTCTCGAGGCTAATCACACCTAACCTCTGGAACTTCCAAAGGGTCCTTCACACCCTTGCTGCCAACTCAAGAAGTTCCCGACATACCCGTCTCCACTCGAGAGGAAGCACGAGAGTCCCGCCCACATCCTAGAGGAGCCCCGTTTCCGCCTCCTAGCTCTGAGAGGAGGGATCCTTTCCCTGCGTGGTCGGGAAAGAATTCCCGGCGTTCCCGTCGCATCTCAAGAGGAGGCGCTCTCCACAGGAAAGGCGAGAGGAACTCCAGGGTCGTGCCACCATTCCCAGAGTCCCCAGATGTCTCAGTCCATTCCAGGGAAACCTGTTTTCCCTGCACTGCCTCGACTTTCAAGCCGAGGATCGACTCACACCACGGTGGCACGTGGGACAGCCCTGTGGGAAAGCCTCGTGGGAAAGCCTCGTGGGAAAGCCTCGAGGGAAAGCCACAGATCCGTTGATCCACGCGAAGGGAAGCGTGACACTTCTGCTACAGCTCGGAGGAAAGCGCACGTGCATGCCCCCACTCGAGACGAGGACTGACTCCCCTGGGAGACTCCAGAAGTACCCCAAGATCCATGTCAGCACTGGAGAGGAATCCTCAGGTTCCGGCACCGACTCCACACAAGATCTTAGGCCCGGCATCGACGGGAGAGGAATCCCTGAGAGGCCCCCGAGCAACTCGCATGGGGACTGGCCTTTCCTGAGGCCACAGAGCGGGTCCCTGAGGTCCCCGTCGTAAGTCGAGAGCACCTGCCGCAACTCGAGAAAATCCAGGAGGTTCTCCCTCCAGGCGAGATGAGGCCCATTTCCGCTGAGGCGTCTCGAGGCTAATCACACCTAACCTCTGGAACTTCCAAAGGGTCCTTCACACCTTGCTGCAACTCAAGAAGTTCCCCAGACATAACCGTCTCCACTCGAGAGGAAGCACGAGAGTCCCGCCCACATCCAGAGGAGCCCCGTTTCCGCCTCCTAGCTCGAGAGGAGGGATCCTTTCCCATGCGTTGTCGGGAAAGAATTCCCGGCGTTCCCGTCACATCTCAAGAGGAGGCGCTCTCCACAGGAAAGGCGAGAGGAACTCCAGGGTCGTGCCACCATTCCCAGAGTCCCCCAGATGTCTCAGTCCATTCCAGGGAAACCTGTTTCCCCTGCACTGCCTCGACTTTCAAACCGAGGATCGACTCACACCACGGTGGCACGTGGGACAGCCTCTGTGGGAAAGCCTGGTGCGAAAGCCTCGTGGGAAAGCCTCGAGGGAAAGCCACAGATCCCTTGATCCACGCGAAGGGAAGCTCAGACACTGCTGCTACAGCTCGGGAGGAAAGTGCACGTGCATGCCCCCACTCGAGACGAGGACTGACTCCCCTGGGGAGACTCCAGAAGTACCCCAAGATCCATGTCAGCACTGGAGAGGAATCCTCAGGTTCTGGCACAGACTCCACACAAGGATCTTAGGCCCGGCATCAACGGGAGAGGAATCCCGATAGGCCCCTGAGCAACTCGCATGGGGACTGGCCTTTCTGAGGCCACCAGAGCGGGTCCCTGATGTCCCCGTCGTAAGTCGAGAGCACCTGCCTGCAACTCGAGAAAATCCAGGAGGTTCTCCTCTCCATGGCGAGATGAGGCCCATTTCCGCTGAGGCGTCTCGAGGCTAATCACACCTAAACCTCTGGAACTTCCAAAGGGTCCTTCACACCCTTGCTGCAACTCAAGAAGTTCCCCGACATACCCGTCTCCACTCGAGCAGGAAGCACGAGAGTCCCGCCCACATCCAGAGGAGCCCCCGTTTCCGCCTCCTTGCTCAGAGAGGAGGGATACTTTCCCTGCAGTTGTCGGAAAGAATTCCTGGATTTCCCATGGCATCTCAAGAGGAGGCCCTCTCCACAGGAAATGGCGAGAGGAACTCCAGGGTCGTGCCACCATTCCCAGAGTCCCCAGATGTCTCAGTCCATTCCAGGGAAACCTGTTTTCCCTGCACTGCCTCGACGTTTCAAGCCGAGGATCGACTCACACCACGGTGGCACGTGGGACAGCCCTGTGGGAAAGCCTCGTGGGAAAGCCTCGTGGAAAAGCCTCGAGGGAAAGCCACAGATCCCTTGATCCACGCGAATGGAAGCGCTGACACTGCTGCTACAGCTCGGGAGGAAAGCGCACGTGCATGCCCCCACTCGAGACGAGGACTGACTCCCCTGGGGAGACTCCAGAAGTACCCCAAGATCCATGTCAGCACTGGAGAGGAAGTCCTCAGGTTCCGGCACCGACATCCACACAAGGTCTTAGGCCCCGGCATCGACGGGAGAGGGAATCCCGAGAGCCCCCGAGCAACTCGCATGGGACTGGCCTTTCCTGAGGCCACCAGAGCGGGTCCCTGAGGTCCCCGTCGTAAGTCGAGCAGCACCTGCCGCAACTCGAGAAAATCCAGGAGGTTCTCCCCTCCAGGCGAGATGAGGCCCATTTTCCGCTGAGGCGTCTCGAGGCATAATCACACTAACACTCTGGAACTTCCAAAGGGTCCTTCACACCCTTGCTGCAACTCAAGAAGTTCCCCGACATACCCGTCTCCACTCGAGAGGAAGCACGAGAGTCCCGCCCACATCCAGAGGAGCCCGTTTCCGCCTCCAGCTCGAGAGGAGGGATCCTTTCCCTGCGTGGTCGGGAAAGAATTCCCAGGCGTTCCCGTCGCATCTCAAGAGGAGGCGCTCTCACAGGAAAGGCGAGAGGAACTCCAGGGTCGTGCCACATTCCCAGAGTCCCCCATGATGATCTCAGTCCATTCCAGGGAAACCTGTTTTTCCCTGCACTGCCTCACTGTTCAGCGAGGATCGACTCACACCACGGTGGCACGTGGGACAGCCCTGTGGAAAGCCTCGAGGGAATCCTCGTGGAAAGCTCTCGGAGGCGAGAAGCCACCTGATCCCTTGATCCATGCGAAGGGAAGCGTGACCACTGTGCTACAGCTCGGGAGGAAAGCGCACGTGGCATGCCCCACTCGAGACGAGGACTGACTCCCTGGGGAGACTCCAGAAGTACCCATGAACCATGTCAGCACTGGAGATGAATCCTCAGGTTCCGGCCACCGAATCCACACTAGGTATTAGGCCCCGGCATCGACGGGAGAGGATCTCGAGAGGCCCCGAGCAATTCGCCAAGGTACTGGCCTTTCCTGAGGCCTGCAGAGCGGGGTCCCTGTGGGTCCACGTCGTAATACGAGTGCAGTTCAGACCTCTACTCGAGTGGGGGCATGCACGTGCGCTTTCTCCCCAGCTGTTAGCAGCAGTGTCACGCTTCCATTCGGGTGGATCAAGGATCAGGGGTTTCCCTCGAGGCTTTCCAGAGAGGCTTTCCCACGAAGGCTTGTCGCCCGAGGCTTTCCACACGGGGCTGTCCACGTGACCGTGGTGTGTGCATCCCGGCCTTGAAAGGCGAGCAGTGCAGGCGAAAAACAGATTTCCCTGAATGGACTGAGACACTGGGCGACTCTGTGGAATTGGTACGACCCTGGAGTTCCTCTCGCCTTTCCTGTTGGAGAGAGCGCCTCCTCTTCGCAGATGCGTTGAACGCCCGTGAATTCTTTCGACCGACACGCAGGGAAAGGATCCCTCCTCTCGCGGTTAGGAGGCAGAAACGCGGGCTCCTCTGTATGTGGGGGAGACTCTCGTGCTTTCTCTCGTATGAGACGGGTATTGTCGGGGGTAACTTTTGAGTTGCAGCAAGGGTGTGATTGAACCCCTTTGAAGTTCCAATGTTAGGTGTGATTAGCCTCGAGACGCTTCTCAGCGGAAATGGGGGCCTCATCTCGGCCTGCGAGGAGCAAGAAACCTCCTGAATTATTGGTTCTCGAGTTGCGGCAGGTGCTCTCGTCA
>NW_017211602.1:0-17567 GCF_001704415.2 Capra hircus
GGGGACCGCAGGACCCGCTCTGGTGGCCTCAGGTAAGGCCAGTCAAGATCCAAGACACACTGGAGAGGGAGAGACATCACGAGAGGCTCCCGAGCAACTCGCATGGGGACTGGCCTTTCCTGAGGCCACCAAAGCGGGTCCCTGAGGTCCCGTCGTAAGTCGAGAGCACCTGCAGCAACTCGAGAAAATCAGGAGGTTCTCCCCTCCAGGCGAGATGAGACCCATTTGCACTGAGGCATCTCGAGGCTAATCACACCTAAACCTCTGGAACTTCCAAAGGGCCCTTCAGACCCTTGCTGCAACTCGATAAGTTCCCCGACATACCCGTTTCCACTCGAATGGAAGCACAAAGTCCCGCCCACAACCAGAAGAGCCCCGTTTCAGTCTCATAGCTCGAGAGGAGGGATCCTTTCCCTGCGTGGTCGGGAAAGAATTTCCGGCGATCCCGTCGCATCTCAAGAAGAGGCGCTCTCCACAGGAAAGGCGAGAGGAACTCAGGGTCGTGCCACCGTTCCCAGAGCCCCCAGATGTGTCAGTCGATTCCAGGGAAACCTGTTTTCCCCGCAATGCCTCGACTTTCAAGCCGAGGATCGACTCAGACATCGGTGGCACGTGGGACAGCCTGTGAAAAGCCTAGTGGGAAAGCCTCGTGGAAAGCCTACAGAGAAAGCCACAGATCCCTGGATCCACGCAAAGGGAAGCGTGACGCTGCTGCTAAAGCTCGGGAGGAAAGCGCACGTGCACGCCCACTCGCGACGAGGACTGACTCCCCTGGAGACTCCAGAAGTACCCCAAGATCCATGTCAGAACTGGAGAGGAATCCTCAGGTTCTGGCACCGACTCCACACAAGGTCTCAGGCCCCGCCATAGACGGCAGAGGAATCAATAGAGGCCCCGAGCAACTCGCATGGGGACAGGCCTTTCCTGAGGCCAGCAGAGCGGGTCCCTGAGGTCCCATCGTAAGTCGAGAGCACCTGCAGCAACTCGAGAAAATCCAGGAGGTTCTCCCCTCCAGGCGAGATGAGGCCCATTTCCGCTGAGGCGTCTCGAGGCTATTCGCACTTAACCTCTGGGAAGCTCCAAAGGGTCCTTCACACCCTTGCTGCAACTCAAGAAGTTCCCCGACATACCCGTCTCCACTCGAGAGGAAGCACGAGAGTCCGCGCACATCCAGAGGAGCCCCGATTCCGCCCCCTAGCTCGAGAGGAAGGGACCATTCCCTGTGTGGTCTTGGAAAGAATTCCCGGCATTCCAGTCGCATCTCAGGAGGATGCTCTCTCCACATGAAAGGCGAGAGGAACTCCAGGTTCATGTCACCATTCCCAGAGACCCCCAGATATCTCAGTCCATTCCAGGGAAACATGTTCTCCCGGAACTGCCTCGAATTTCAAGCCGAGGATCGACTCACACCACGGTGGCACGTGGGACAGACCCTTGGGAAAGCCTCCTGGGAAAGCCTAGTGGGAAAGCCTCGAGGGAAAGCCACAGATCCCTTGATCCATGCGAAGGGAAAGCGTGACACTGCTGCTACAGCTCGGGAGGAAAGCCCACGTGCATGCCTCCACTCGAGACGAGGACTGACTCCCCTGGGGAGACTCCAGAAGTACCCCAAGATCCATGTCAGCCACTGGAGAGGAAACCTCAGGTTCCGGCACCGACTCCACACATGGTCTTAGGCCTCGCATCGACGGGAGAGGAATCCCGATAAGACCCCGAGCAACTCGCATGGGGACTGGCCTTTCCTGAGGCCACCAGAGCGGGTCCCATGACGTCCCCGTCAGAAGTCGAGAGCACTTGCGGCAACTCGAGAAAACCTAGGGAGGTGCTCCCCTCCAGGCGAGATGAGGTTCATTTCCGCTAAGGCGTCTCAAGTCTAATCACACCTAAACCTCTGGAACTTCCAAAGGGTCCTTCACACCCTTGCTACAAGTCAAGAAGTTCCCGACAAACCCGTCTCCACTCGAGAGGAAGCACGAGAGTCCCGCTCACATCCAGAGGAGCCCCGTTTCCGCCTCCTAGCTCGAGAGGAGGGATCCTTTCCCACCGTGGTCGGGAAAATATTCCCGGCGTTCCCGTTGCAATCTCAGAGGAGGCGCTCTCCACAGGAAAGGCGAGAGGAACTCCAGGGTCGTGCCACCATTCCAGAGGCCGCTGGATGTCTCAGTCCATTAGAGGGAAAACTTTTTTCCCTGCACTGCCTCGACTTTCAAGCCGAGGATCGACTCACACCACGGTGGCACGTGGACAGCCCTGTGGAAAGCCTCGTGGGAAAGCCTTGAGGGAAAGACACAGATCCCTTGATCCACGCGAAGGGGAAGCGCGACACTGCTGCTACAGCTCGGGAGGAAGCGCACGTGCATGCCCCCACTCGAGACGAGGACTGACTCCCCTGGGGAGACTCCAGAAGTACCCCAAGATCCATGTCAGCACTGGACAGGAATCCTCTGGTTCCGCCACCGACTCCACACAAGGTCTTAGGCCCCGGCATCGACGGGAGAGGAATCCCGAGAGGCCCCCGAGCAACTCGCATGCGGACTGGCCTTTCCTGAGGCCACCAAAGCGGGTCCCTGAGGTCCCCGTCGTAAGTCGAGAGCACCTTCCGCAACTCGAGAAAATCCAGGAGGTTTTCCCCTCCAGGCGAGATGAGGCCCATTTCCGCTGAGGGCGTCTTGAGGCTAATCACACCTAACCTCTGGAACTTCCAAAGGGTCATTCACACCCTTGCTGCAACTCAAGAAGTTCCCCGACATACCCGTCTCCACTTGAGAGGAAGCACGAGAGTCCCGCCTCACATCCAGAGGAGCCCCGTTTCCGCCTCCTAGCTCGAGAGGAGGGATCCTTTCCTTGCGTCGTCGAGAAAGATTTCCCGGCGTTCCCGACGCATCTCAAAAGGTCGCGCTCTCCAGAGAAAGGCGAGAGGAACTCCATGGTCGTGCCACCAATTCCCAGAGTCCCCCAGATGTCTCAGTCCATTCCAGGGAGACCTGTTTTCCCTGTACTGCCTCGACTTTCAAGCCGAGGATCGACTAACAGCACGGTGGCACGTGGGACAGCCCTGTGGGAAAGCCTCGTGGGAAAAGCCTTGTTGGAAAGCCTCGTGGGAAAGCCTCGAGGGAAAGCCACTGATCCCTTGATCCACGCGACTGGAGCATGACACTGCTGCTACAGCTAGGGAGGAAAGCGCAGGTGCATGCCCCCACTCGAGACGAGGACTGACTCCCCTGGGGAGACTCCAGAAGTACCCCAAGATCCATGTCAGCACTGGCAGAGGAAACCTCAGGTTCCGGCACTGACTCCACACAAGGTCTTAGGCCCCGGCATCGACGGGAGAGGAATCCCGAGAGGCCCCGAGCAATTCGCATGGGGACTGGCCTTTTCTGAGGCCCCCAGAGCGGGTCGTTGAGGTCCCCGTCGTAAGTCGAGACCAACTGCCCTATCTCGAGAAAATCCAGGAGGTTCTCCCCTCCAGGCGAGATGAGGCCCATTTCTGCTGAGGTGTCTCGAGGCTAATCACACCTAATCTCTGGAACTTCCAAACGGTGCCTTCACACCCTGGCTGCAATTCAAGATGTTCCCCTACATACCGTTTCCACTCGAGAGGAAGCACGAGAGTCCCGCCCACATCCAGAGGAGCCCCGTTTCTGCCTACTAGCTCGAGAGGAGGAATCCTTTCCCTGCGTCATCCGGAAAGAAATTCCCGGCGTTCCCGTCGCATCTCAAGAGGAGGCGCTCTCCACAGGAAAGGCGAGAGGAACTCCAGGGTCGTGCCACCTTTCCCAGAGTCCCCCAGATGTCTCAGTCCATTCCAGGGATACCTGTTTTCCCTGCACTGCCTCAACATTCAAGCCGAGGATCGACTCACATCAAGGTAGCACGTGGGACAATCATGTGGGAAAGCCTCGTGGAAAAGCCTCGTGTGAAAGCTTCCAGGGAAAGTCACAAATCCCTTGATTCACGCGAAGGGAACGTGGCACTTCTGCTACAGCTCGGGAGGAAAGCGCACGTGCATGCCCCCGCTCGGGACGAGGACTGACTCCCCTGCGGAGACTCCAGAAGTACCCCAAGGTCCATGTCGGCACTGGAGAGGAATCCTCAGGTTCCGGCACCGACTCCACACAAGGTCTTAGGCCCCGGCATCGACGGGAGAGAAATCCCGAAAGGCTCCCAAGCAACTCGCATGGGGACTGGCCTTTCCTGAGGCCATCAGAGGGGGTCCCTGTGGTCCCCGTCGTAAGTCGAGAGCACCTGCGGCAATTCGAGAAAATCCAGGAGGTTGTCCCCTCCAGGCGAGATGAGGCCCATTTCCGCTGAGGCGACTGGAAGGCTAATCACCCCTAATCTCTGGAACTTCCAAAGGGTCCTTCACAGCCTTGCTGCAACTCAAGAAGTTCCCCGACATACCCGTCTCCACTCGAGAGGAAGCACGAGAGTTCTGCCCACATCCAGAGGAGCCCCGTTTCTGCCTCATAGCTCCAGAGGAGGGATCCTTTCCCTGGGTGGTCGGGAAAGAATTCCCGGCGTTCCCGTCGCATCTCAAGAGGAGGCTCTCTCCATAGGAAAGGTGAGAGGAACTCCAGGGTTGGGCCACCATTCCCAGAGTCCCCCATATGTCTCAGTCCATTCCAGGGAAACCTGTTTTCCCTGCACTGCCTCGACTTTTAAGCCGAGGATCGACTCACACCACGGTGGCACGTCGGGACAGCCCTGTGGGAAAGCCTCGTGGGAAAGCCACAGATCCCTTGATCCACGCGAAGGGAAGCGTGACACTGCTGCTACAGCTGGGAGGAAAGCGCACGTGCATGCCCCCACACCAGACGAGGACTGACTCCCCTGGGGAGACTCCAGAAGTACCCCAAGATCCATGTCAGCACTGGAGAGGAATCCTCAGGTTCTGGCACCGACTCCACACAAGGTCTTATGCCGGTGTCCAGCCCCGGTGGATCCAGGGAATTCGAAGGGTGGACGGCGTTGGCGTGGAAAGACTTGTTTATTTATTAATGTAAGATTAGATTAGCAAACTATAGTGTAGTAAGAAGATTAAGTGGAGGAAGAGGGCTGAATAGCTTGGTTTACGCGGACGGCCAATAAAATTCCAGACAAGGAATTTGCACCACCTACGTTGGGCCACCAGCGCCCGCTTGAATATCTAAGGGTGCCTCGCCTTAAGCTCCCTTTCGTGCCGGTCTTAACAGCCAGGCCAAGTAAGTAGACCTGGCGAGCCTCCGCACTCCAGGTGGAGATTCAGCCTGAAGTTATAGTAAAGAGCAGAGAGAAGGAAAGGTAGAGAAGAAGAAAGAGAGAGAAAGACACGGGGGGAGCCAGAGTCCCAGGAAACCAGGCTGAGAGACTAGTTCGAGAAGCTGGTGCGAGAAACTGGCCCCCGGCCCCTGGCCTCCTCCTGTATTGTTCAGAAGGTCTTTTATACTTTTGATAATACATGAAGATCAATGGATAACCCAAAATTATGTAGTGTTCCCAACCCAGATTCTTTCTGTATATCATTTTGTATACAAAAGGTCTCAGGTGATTTACATTATCTTCTGGCCAAGAGGCTTGTTAACACTTTTTGGCTCTCTTCCTTAATGAATGTTAATTTTGTTTCCCCTGAAGTGTTTTTCTTTAATCTGCATCTCCTTAAAGCATTAAAGTTACATCTCTATAGAACAAAGGTGCAGTGGGTTATAACAAAGAAAGTACTTAACTCAAAGATCTAATGTTGCTAATACCAGGTCTACTACTTGTTTTTCACATACCAACTATATCTAAAAATAAAGGATATGAAAATTTGGCAGCAAGCATTGACCCAAAAAATGAAACTTTTAATCAGTCCTATTCTAAAGATTCTGACTCCTCGGAAGCTCCTGCATTCCTAGGATGTTTTAAGCTTCCTGTGCCTCCTGCGGTCAGGAGGCCTCAAACAATCACAAGCGCAGCTGTACGAGTCCTGCAGGCAGGCTAGAAAGCCATCAGAGGGTTTTTGGATTGAAACACTCTTTCAAATGCAGAAGACTAACGCCCTGAATTGACTTTTTCCAGAGAAGTTCAGAAGAGTGAAAAAGCAGAGCACAAAAACCGGCAGACTTTTGTTGGGGTACATGCTTAAAAATTTCCAGAGGGGTCCCTGAGTCTGAGCACGCCTTGCGTATGTCAGCTTCCTTCCTCATAACCTTGTCACGGGCGGGCTTCCTCACACTGTCTCCCGGCAGCCTTAGGCCCCAGCATCGACGGGAGAGGAATCCCGAGAGGCCCCCGAGCAACTCGCATGCGGACTGGCCTTTCCTGAGGCCACCAGAGCGGGTCCCTGAGGTCCCCGTCGTAAGTCGAGAGCACCTGCCACAACTCGAGAAAATCCAGGAGGTTCTCCCCTCCAGGCGAGATGAGGCCCATTTTCGCTGAGGCATCTCGAGGCTAATCACACCTAACCTCTGGAACTTACAAAGGGTCTTTCACACCCTTGCTGCAACTCAAGAAGTTCCCCCACATACCCGTCTCCACTCGAGAGGAAGCACGAGAGTCCCGCCCACATCCAGAGGAGCCCCGTTTCCGCCTCCTAGCTCGAGAGGATGGATCCTTTCCCTGCGTGGTCGGGAAAGAATTCCCAGCGTTTCCGTCGCAACTCAAGAGGAGGCGCTCTCCACAGGAAAGGCGAGAGGAACTCCAGGGTCGTGCCACCATTCCCAGAGTCCCCCAGATGTCTCAGTCCATTCCAGGGAAACCTGTTTTCCCTGCACTGCCTCGACTTTCAAGCCGAGGATGGACTCACACCACGGTGGCACGTGGGACAGCCCTGTGGGAAAGCCTCGTGGGAAAGCCTCGTGGGAAGGCCTCGAGGGAAAGCCACAGATCCCTTGATCCTCGCGAAGGGAAGCGTGACACTGCTGCTACATCTCGGGAGGAAAGCGCACGTGCATGCCCCCACTCGAGACGAGGACTGACTCCCCTGGGGAAACTCCAGAAGTACCCCAAGATCCATGTCAGCACTGGAGAGGAATCCTCAGGTTCCGGCACCGACTCCACACAAGATATTAGACACCGGAATCGACGGGAGAGGAATCCCGAGAGGCCCCTGAGCAACTCGCATGGGGACTGGCCTTTCCTGAGGCCACCAGAGCGGGTCCCTGAGGTCCCCGTCGTAAGTCGAGAGCACCTGCCGCAACTCGAGAAAATCCAGGAGGTTCTCCCCTCCAGGCGAGATGAGGCCCATTTCTGCGGAGGCGTCTCGAGGCAAATCACACCTAACCTCTGGAACTTCCAAAGGGTCCTTCACACCCTTGCTGCAACACAAGTAGTTCCCCGGCATACCAGTCTCCACTCAAGAGGAAGCACGAGAGTTCCGCCCACATACAGAGGAGCCCCGTGTCCGCTTCCTAGCTCGAGAGGAGGGATCCTTTCCCTGCGTGGTCGGGAAAGAATTCCCAGCATTCCCGTCGCATTTCAAGAGGAGGCGCTCTCCACAGGAAAGGCGAGAGGAACTCCAGGGTCGTGCCACCATTCCCAGAGTCCCCCAGATGTCTCAGTCCATTCCAGGGAAACCTGTTTTCCCTGCACTGCCTCGACTTTCAAGCCGAGGATCGACTCTCACCACTGTGGCACGTGGGACATCCCTTTGGGAAAGCCCCGTGGGAAAGCCTCGAGGGAAAGCCACAGATCCCTTGATCCACGCGAAGGGAAGCGCGACACTGCTGCTACAGCTCGGGAGGAAAGCGCACGTGCATGCCTCCCCTCGAGACGAGGACTGACTCCCCTGGGGAGACTCCAGAAGTACCCCAATATCCATGTCAGCACTGGAGATAAATCCTCAGGTTCCGGAACCGACTCCACACAAGGCCTTGGCCACAGCATCGACGGGAGAGGAATCCCGAGAGGCCACCGAGCAACTCGCATGGGTCTGGCCTTTCCTGAGGCCACCAGAGCGGGTCCCTGAGTTCCCCGTCCTAAGTCGAGAGCACATGCTTCAACTCGAGATAATACAGGAGGTTCTCCCCTCCAGGCGAGATGAGGCCCATTTCCGCTGAGGCGTCTCGAGTCTAAACACACCTAACCTCTGGAACTTCCAAAGGGTCCTTCACACCCTTGCTGCAACTCAAGAAGTTCCCCGACATACCCGTCTCCACTCGAGAGGAAGCCCGAGAGTCCCGCCCACATCCAGAGGAGCCCCGTTTCCGCCTCCTAGCTCGAGAGGAGGGATCCTTTCCCTACGTGGTCGGGAAAGAATTCCCGGCGTTCCTGTCACATCTCAAGAGGAGTCGGTCTCCACCGGAGAGGGGAGAGGAACTCCAGGATCGTGCCACCATTCCCAGAGTCCCCAGATGTCTCAGTCCATTCCAGGGAAACCTGTTTTCCCAGCACTGCCTCCACCTTCAAGCCGAGGATCGACTCACACCACGGTGGCACGTGGGACAGCCCTGTGGGAAAGCCTCGTGGGAAAGCCTCGAGGGAAAGCCACAGATCCCTTGATCCACGCGAAGGGAATCGTGACTCTGCTGCTACAGCTCGAGAGGAAACCGCACGTTCATGCCCCCACTCGAGACGAGGACTGACTCTCCTGGGGAGACTCCAGAAGTACCCCAAGATCCATGTCAGCACTGGAGAGGAATCCTCAGGTTCCGGCACCTGCTGGGAGCCAGTGTGAGGAATCCCGCCCGTACAAGGTCATGAGGAAGGAAGCTGACATACGCAAGGCGTGCTCAGACTTCAGGGACCCCTCTGCAAATTCCTAAGCACGTACCCCAACTAAAATCTGCCGGCTTTTGTGCTCTGTTTTTCCACTCTTCTGACATTTTCTGGAAAAATTCATTTCAGGGCTTTAGTCTTCTGCATTTGAAAGAGTGTTTCAATCCAAAAACCCCTCCGATGGCTTTCTAGCCTGCCTGCACGACTCGTACAGCTGCGCATGTGATTGTTTGAGGCCTCCTGACCGCAGGAGGCTCAGGAAGCTTAAAACATCCTAGGAATGTAAGAGCTTCCGAGGAGTCAAAATCTTTAGAATAGGACTGATTAATGGTTTCATTTTTTGGGTCAATGCTTGCTGCCAAATTTTCATATCCTTTATTTTTAGATATAGTTGGTATATAGAAAAACAAGTAGTAGACCTGGTATTAGCAACATTAGATCTTTGAGTTAAGTACCTTCTTTGTTATATCCCACTCCACCTTTGTTCTATAGAGATGTAACTTTAATGCTTTAAGGAGATGCAGATTAAAAAAAAAAAAAAACACTTCAGGGGAAACAAAATTAACATTCATTAAGGAAGAGAGCCAAAAAGTGTTAACAAGCCTCTTGGCCAAAAGATAATGTAAATCACCTGAGACCTTTTGTATACAAAATGATATACGGAAAGAATCTGGGTTGCGAACGCTACATAATTTTGTGTTACCCATTGATCTCCGTGTTTTATCAAAAGTATAAAAGGCCTTCTGAACAATAAAGGATGGGGGCCAGTTTCTCGAACTAGTCTCTCGGCCTGGTTTCTTGGGACTCTGGCTCCCCCCATGTCTCTCTCTCTCTCTTCTTCTCTCCCCTTCCCTCTCTCTGCTCTTTACTTTAACTTCAGGCTGAATCTCCATCTGGGGCGCGGAGGCTCGCCAGTTCTACTTACTTGCCCCGGCTGTTAAGACCCGCACGAAAGGGAGCTTAAGGCGAGGCACCCTTAGATATTCAAGCGTGCGCCGGTGGCCCAACGTAGATGGTGCAAATTCCTTGTCTGGAATTTTATTGGCCTTCCACGTAAACCAAGCTATTCAGCCCTCTTCCTCCACTTAATCTTCTTACTACACTCTAGTTTCTTAATCTAATCTTACATTAATAAACAAACAAGTCTTTCCACGCCAACGCCGTCCACCCTTCGAATTCCCTGGATCCACCGGGGCTGGACCCCGGCAAGTGGTGCCCGGAACAGGCTATTCAAAGGTAGGTTCCTCGGAGCAAAAGCTCCCCCCGGAGCACTCTCTGTTGCTCCCCCCAGAGCACTCTCTGTTGCTCCCCCGGAGCACTCTCTGTTGCTCCCCCTGGAGTGACTTAATCACTCCCCCCGGAGTACTTTCGGGTACTCCCCAGTGTTGAGTGTTCGGGACGGCTAGGACCCCACTCAGGGTGCCGCGGACCCCCCTGTAGGATAGACAGGGTGAGGACGAGTGGGAAGTGTTCAAGGGTTTAAGAGAAACCTGGTGCTCTAGAGGTTGAAAAGAAACCTGCTATCTTAGGGTTTAAAACAAAACCCCCCTTGGCTAAGGTAAAACCTTTTTGTCAAGGCAGACTTTTCTATAACTCTTAATTTTCTGACACGGGTAACAATGACTCAAAACAATGACACCTCTTTATACAAGTAATTTTGTAACTGTTAAACAAAAAAGACAAATTAAAGATTAAAAGGCTCGTGTTACGAGACCAATGTCCTTGGTTTCCAGAAAAGAGATTTAGATACTTGGATAAAGGTAATAAAACAGCTAAAAACTAATTATACTTTGCATGGGCCTGTAAATGCTTTTGCTCTGTAAAATATTATTACAAATGTTCTGGACCCCCGTCATGAGGCTGTTAGTTAGATAGCCTATGGGAGAGACTATAGCAGTGGATCGTAGTGGGTCTCCACCTATTACGCAGATCATATTTTCTGCCATTGGCAAACAAAAGGAGAGAGACTGTACTCTTCCTCCGAGGAAGGAGGGTGCTTATAGGACGCAGCGGCCGAGCGCCCTGGAGAGCCCCCTCCCCCTCTACACAAACCAAACCTTTAAAAGAGTTGTCTTATTTAAGGCGACCACTGCAACCTCTGCTTGCGCCTCCCCAGGGCTTAAGAACTCCCCACTTTATATCCAAAGCCTCCCAGAACATTGCTTAAGTTTGAAAACGATAGTGACAATATTTTTGAGCAAAAGAGCTTTTAAAACAGAGCTTGCTCCTTGCATAAAATCCCCTCAGGAGGGGCCTCACCCAACAAAAAAAAGAAAAAGGAAGAAAAACAGGAAAAAAAAAAGAAAAATATTCGTAATAAAAAGGACTTAACAAATGCAAAATGTTTCTCTTGAGGCCAAATAGAACATTTTTTGCCAAAATGTCTTGCTAAACAGAGATAACAAGCCGTACCAAACAACCCCAGGTAGCTCAGGCCTGGACCTCAGTTCCACCACCTTAATAATAATAGCTCCTGACTCAGATTCCAGTGGCTAGTCCCCTGCCTGAGGACATTGTAAGACTTGTGCTGGGGCATAGCTTGCTTTCTTTTCAAAAAATTTCGGTAGTGTCTTGTGTAGTAAATTCTGATTATACTAAAAAAAATTGAAGTTTTGATATCGCCACCTGCTAAAACTGTGCAATTAAAATTAAAAAATAGCACAGCTTTTGCTTTTACCTTATTACCAGACAGAAAAACCAGACAAAAAAAGCCCCAGAGGATCTAGATCTAGCTTTTTGGGTGCAAAAAATTGGCAGCTTCTAGGCCTTTAAAAGATTTTTTAAAGATATAAAATGTCATGGCTGTTAGACAATAGACAAGACGTTTCTTACATTGCTGAGAGACTAGCGCAGCTCCTGGCCAACATATACTACTGAAAAGGAGTTGGTGGGATTAGAAAAGGTGGTATGCAGGATAAAAATGCTATAGAGTAAGAGGTGAGAGAGAGTTTAAAACCTTGGTGAATAGTGAGCTCCCCGTTGCTGGAAGTATTCAAGCAAAGATTAAATGGCTACTTGTCATCTAAAAGGCTATAGACCAGAATTTGGGTTATAAAAAGATCATTAAAAAAAGCTTTTCTTGCTTCTTATATTTGGGTCTGCCAAAAGTTTTAAAAACTGATAATGTCCTTTTAAAGCTGCTGAGAGATTGTTTACTAACTTTAAATGATTTCCAAAAATTATTAGGTGATATTAATTGGATATGCCCACATTTAAAACTGACTTTGTAGATTTAAAGCCTTTTGCTTGATTGCTGAAAAATAACAATCCTAATCCCAGTTCTAAGAAAAAGTTGACTAGTGTGACACAGTTGGCTTTCGTTAAAGTGAATGAGGCTTTAAATGATCAGTTAATTAAGATTAATATTGCCAAAAAAGGAGATTAAATTATTCTTGCCACAAAATGTATACCTACAGGATGCTTGTGACAAGAAGGCCCATTGGTTCCATCTAATGACCCCCAAAAAATAGTTTTATCTTATCCCAACTTGGTGGAACAATGGCCTCTGCCTAAGAAAAAATTACTGCCATATTAATTTAAAAGATTAATTCAAGCATACTGATTTATTAAATTGTTCAGTAAAGAGCCATCAAAAATTGTTAATTCCATATAACAAAAACAACTTGATGCTTTTCAAATGTTTTGCTGATTGGCAGATTGCTATAGGAAATTCTTGTGATCAGATCTTGCATCATTTACCCTCACGTGCTTTGTTAATTCAAAAATTAAAAAAGGAGAAAATAAGTATAGTTTTCCCCCATCAGATTTTACAACATGTTCTCTTTGTAATAAGTTAAATGCTGATTCGTTTGGAACAGTAAAATAAAAAAGCCATTGGTAAAGCAAAAAGATCTCCAGATAACAAAAAGATCCCGACCCAGAATTTGCTGCGGGTCGAGGAAGTGTTTATATTTTTTCCACAGGGTGCAGATTCGTCAATTTGGATCCCGGACAGACTGATTCGCCACAAAAGAAAAAGGGAACTTCTCTGCCGCCACCGCCGCGGGAAACAGCCGTGCACCAAAAGCTGCGGCGGGGCCAGCCTGACTGACGGAACCCAGTGCACCGCACTCGCAGCCCCGTTACAGCGCCAGTGTCAGAGGGCGGGGTGAAGGCCGCTGCTCCCACCGGCAGAAGAGGCAAAAGAAACATCAAATCCCGGCGGGACTAACAGCTGCTGCAGCGCAAACTCCAACCAGAAAATGACTCTATTTACTCTATTTTGGCTTGTCTATCCTCTCCTTATGTTCTTTCTTTTCACCAATGATTCCAGAAAACTTAACGTACCTAATGTAGCGACTTGTGAACCATGGATGTTTTCATCTTGTTTCATCTTTCAACTCCCTCAAAGTAATGTCTGCTCTTTTGTGGTTTTAAAGATGTCCTGTAACTGTAACAACTTATTGATATGATAATTATGTTCTTGCTGTGTTACAATAACTGTTATTGTTACTATGGCAGCGGTCATTGACTCAACACAAGTGTAAATGCCCCAATATGTTAAAAAATCAAGTTTTAGGTGTTTTGGAACAGCTCAGATATTAGTTTAGACTTAGGGAAACTGCCATAACCAGATTCAGACCTTGGAACACTCCGATTAGATTTTACCACCGCAGGAGAAGCCAATGACTTTTTCCACACTTTCTCTAACTTCATTTCTGGAAAGACTATTCTGTCTACTCTTTATAATCTTGCTCCTCGTAATCATTCTTCCCTGTATTGTCTAGATTCTTCGGCAGAGCATTCGGAATCTCGGCGACCGAACTGCACCTGATTTTAAACATAAATAATTAATTATTTAAAATAAAACAGGGTGAGATGCTGGGAGCCAGTGTGAGGAATCCCGCCCGTGACAAGGTCATGAGGAAGGAAGCTGACATACGCAAGGCGTGCTCAGACTTCAGGGACCCCTCTGCAAATTCCTAAGCACGTACCCCAACAAAAATCTGCCGGCTTTTCTGCTCTGCTTTTCCACTCTTCTGACATTCTCTGGAAAAAGTCAAATCAGGGCTTTAGTCTTCTGCATTTGAAAGAGTGTTTCAATCCAAAAACCCCTCCGATGGCTTTCTAGCCTGCCTGCAGGACTCGTACAGCTGCGCATGTGATTGTTTGAGGCCTCCTGACTGCAGGAGGCACAGGAAGCTTAAAACATCCTAGGAATGTAGGAGCTTCCGAGGAGTCAAAATCTTTAGAATAGGACTGATTAAAGGTTTCATTTTTGGGGTCAATGCTTGCTGCCAAATTTTCATATCCTTTATTTTTAGATATAGTTGGTATATAGAAAAACAAGTAGTAGACCTGGTATTAGCAACATTAGATCTTTGAGTTAAGTACCTTCTTTGTTATATCCCACTGCACCTTTGTTCTATAGAGATGTAACTTTAATGCTTTAAGGAGATGCAGATTAAAAAAAAAAACACTTCAGGGGAAACAAAATTAACATTCATTAAGGAAGAGAGCCAAAAAGTGTTAACAAGCCTCTTGGCCAAAAGATAATGTAAATCACCTGAGACCTTTTGTAACAAACTGATATACGGAAAGAATCTGGGTTGCGAACGCTACATAATTTTGTGTTACCCATTGATCTCCGTGTTTTATCAAAAGTATAAAAGGCCTTCTGAACAATAAAGGATGGGGGCCAGTTTCTCGAACTAGTCTCTCGGTCTGGTTTCTTGGGACTCTGGCTCCCCCCATGTCTCTCTCTCTCTCTTCTTCTCTCCCCTTCCCTCTCTCTGCTCTTTACTTTAACTTCAGGCTGAATCTCCATCTGGGGCGCGGAGGCTCGCCAGGTCTACTTACTTGCCCCGGCTGTTAAGACCCGCACGAAAGGGAGCTTAAGGCGAGGCACCCTTAGATATTCAAGCGTGCGCCGGTGGCCCAACGTAGATGGTGCAAATTCCTTGTCTGGAATTTTATTGGCCTTCCGCGTAAACCAAGCTATTCAGCCCTCTTCCTCCACTTAATCTTCTTACTACACTATAGTTTCTTAATCTAATCTTACATTAATAAACAAACAAGTCTTTCCACGCCAACGCCGTCCACCCTTCGAATTCCCTGGATCCACCGGGGCTGGACCCCGGCAGGCACCGACTCCACACAAGGTCTTAGGCCCTGGCATCGACGGGAGAGGAATCCCGAGAGGCCCCCGAGCAACTCGCAAGGGGACTGGCCTTTCCTGAGGCCACCAGAGCGGGTCCCAGTGGTCCCCGTCGTAAGGCGAGAGCACCTACCGCAACTCGAAAAAATCCAGGAGATTCTCCCCTCCAGGGGAGATGAGGCCCATTTCCGCTAAGGCGTCTCGACTCTAAACACACCTAACCTCTGGAATTCCAAAGGATCCTTCACACCCTTGCTGCAACTCAAGAAGTTCCCCAACATACCCGTCTCCACTCGAGAGGAAGCACGAGAGTCACGCCCACATCCAGAGGAGCCCCGTTTCTGCCTCCAAGTTCGAGAGGAGGGATCCTTGTGCTGCGTGGTCGGGAAAGAATTCCCGGCGTTCCCGTCGAATCTCAAGAGGAGGCGCTGTCCACAGGAAAGGCGAGAGGAACTCCAGGGTCGTGCCACCATTCCCAGAGTCCCCCAGATGTCTCAGTCCATTCCAGGGAAGCCTGTTTCCCCGGCACTGCCTCGACTTTCAAACCGAGGATCGACTGACACCACGGTGGCACGTGGGACATCACTGGGGGAAAGCATCATTGGAAAGCCTGGTGGGAAGCCCCGTGGGAAAGCCTCATGGGAAAGCCTCGAGGGAAAGCCACAGATTCCTTGATCCAAGCGAAGGGAAGCGTGACACTGCTGCTACAGCTCGGGAGGAAAGCGCACTTGCATGTCCACACTCGAGACCAGGACTGACTCCCCTGGGGAGACTCCAGAAGTACCCCAAGATCCATGTCAGCCCTGGAGAGGAATCCTCAGGTTCCGGCACAGGACTCCACACAAGGACTTAGGCCCCGGCATCGAGGGGAGAGGAATCCCGAGAGGCCCCCGAGCAACTCGTATGGGGACCTGCCTTTCCTGAGGCCACCAGAGCGGGATCCTGATGTCCCCGTTGTAAGTCGAGAGCACCTGCCGCAACTCGAGAAAATCCAGGAGGTTCTCCCTTCCAGGCGAGATGAGGCCCTTTCCTCTGAGGCGTCTCGAGGCTAATCACACCAAACCTCTGGAACTTCCAAAGGGCCCTTCACACACTTGCTAAAACTAAAGAAGTTCGCCGACATACCCGTCTTCACTCGAGAGGAAGCACGAGAGTCCCGCCCACATCTAGAGGAACCCCGTTTCCGCCTCTTAGCACGAGAGGAGGTATCCTTTGCCTGATTGGTCGGGAAAGAATTCCCGGCGTTCCCGTCGCATCTCAAGAGGAGCCACTCTCCACAGGAAAGGCGAGCGGAACTCCAGGGTCGTGCCACAATTCCCAGAGTCCCCCAGATGTCTCAGTCCATTCCAGGGAAACCTGTTTCCATACACTGCCTCGAATTTCAGGACGAGGATCCACTCACACCACGGTGGCACGTGGGACAGCCCTTTGGGAAATCCTTGAGGGAAAGCCACAGATCCCTTGATCCATGCGAAGAGAAGCGTGACACTGCTGCTACAGCTCGGGAGGAAAGCGCACGTGCATGCACCCAAACGAGACGAGGACTGACTCCATGGGGAGACTCCAGAAGTACCCCAAGATCCATGTCAGCACTGGAGAGGAATCCTCAGGTTCCCGAACCGACTCCACACAAGGTCTTAGGCCCCGGCATCGACGGGAGAGTAATCCCGGAGAGTCCCCCGAGCAACTCGCATGGGGAGTGGCCTTTCCTGAGGGCCACCAGAGCGGGTCCCTGAGGTCCCCGTCGTAAGTTGAGAGCACCTGCCCCAAACTCGAGAATATCCAGGAGGTTCTCCCCTCCAGGCGAGCTGAGACCTATTTCCGCTGAGGTATCTCGAGGCTAATCACACCGTACCTCTGGAACTTCCAAAGGGTCCTTCACGACCCTTGCTGCAACTCAAGAAGTTCCCCCGACATACCGGTCTCCACTTGAGAGGAAGCACGAGAGTCCCGCCCACATCCAGAGGAGCCCCCGTTTCCGCCTGCTAGCTCGAGAGCAGGCATCCTTAACCTGCGTGGTCGGGAAAGAATTCCCGGCATTCCCGTCACATCTCAAGAGTAGGCGCTCTCCACAGGAAAGGCGCGAGGAACTCCAGGGTCGTGCCACATTCCTAGAGTTCCCCAGATGTCTCACTCCATTCCAGGGAAACCTGTTTTCCCTGCACTGCCTCGGCTTTCAAGCCGAGGATCGACTCACAACACGGTGGCCACGTGGGACAACCCTGTGGGAAAGCCTCGTTGGAAAGCCTCGAGGGAAAGCCACAGGTCCCTTGATCCACGCGAAGGGAAGCGTGACACTGCTGCTTCAGCTCGGGGAGGAAAGCTCACGTGCAAGGCCCCACTCGAAATGAGGACTGACACTCCTGGGGGGACTCCAGAAGTACCTCCAAGATCCATGTCAGCACTGGAGAGGAATCCTCAGGTTCTGGCACCGAATCCACACAAGATCTTAGGCCCCGGCATCGACGGGAGAAGAATCCGAGAGGGCCCAGTGCAACTCGCATGGGGACTGGCCTTTCCTGAGGCCACCACAGCGGGTCCCTGAGGGCCCCGTCGTAAGTGGAGAGCACCTGCCGCAACTCGAGAAAATCCAGGAGGTTCTCCCCTCCAGGCGCGAGATGAGGCCCATTTCCGCTGAGGCGTCTCCAGGCTAATCAAACCTAACCTCTGGAACTTCCAAAGGGTCCTTCACACCTTGCTGCAACTCAAGAAGTTCCCCGACATACCCGTCTCCACTCGAGAGGAAGCACGAGAGTTCCTCCCACATCAGAGGAGCCCCGTTTTCCGCTTCTAGCTC
>NW_017211603.1:0-17565 GCF_001704415.2 Capra hircus
CATCCAGAGGAGCCCCGATTCCGCCTCAAAGCTCGAGAGGAGGAATCCTTTCCCTGCGTGTGCGGGAAAGAATTCCCGGCGTTCCCGTCACATCTGAAGTGGAGGCACTCTCCACAGGAAAGGCGAGAGGAACTCCAGGTTCGTGCCACCATTCCCAGATTCCCCCAGATGTCTCAGTCCATTCCAGGGAAAACAGTTTTCCTTGCACTGCCTCGACTTTCAAGCCGAGGAGCGACTCACACTACGGTGGCACGTGGGACAGCCCTGTGGGAAAGCCTCCTGGGAATGCGTCGTGGGAAAGCCTCGAGGGAAAGCCACTGATCCCTTGATCCACTCGAAGGGAAGCGTGACACTGCTGCTCCAGCTCGGGAGGAAAGCGCTCGTGCATGCCCCCACTCGAGACAAGAACTGACTCCCCTGGGGAGACTCCAAAGTACCCCAAGATCCATGTCAGCAATGGAGAGGAAACCTCAGGTTCCAGAACCAACTCCACACAAGGTCTTAGGCCCCGGCATGAACGGGAGAGGAATCCCGAGAGGCCCGCGAGCAACTCGCATGGGGACTGGCCTTTCCTGAGGCCACCAGAGCGGGTCCCCTGAGGTCCGTATCGAAAGGCGAGAGCACCTGCCGCAACTCGAGAAAATCCAGGAGGTTCTCCCCTCCAGGCGAGATTAGGCCCATTTCCGCTGAGGCGTCTCGAGGCTAATCACACCTAACCTCTGGAACTTCCAAAGGGTCCTTTACACCCTTGCTGCAAATCCAGAATTTCCCCGACATACCCGTCTCCACTCGAGAGGAAGCACGAGAATCCCGCCCACATACAGAGGAGCACCGTTTCCGCCTCCTAGCTCGAGAGGAGGGATCCTTTCCCTCCGTGGTCGGGAAAGAATTCCTGGCGTTCCCGTCGCATCTCAAGAGGAGGCGCTCTCCACAGGAAAGTCGAGAGGAAGTCCAGGGTCGTGCCACCATTCCCAGATTCGCCAGATGTCTCAGTCCATTCCAGGGAAACCTGTTTTCCTTGCACTACGTTGACTTTCAAGCCATCGATCGACTCACACCACGGTGGCACGTGGGATAGCCCTGTGGGAAAGCCTCGTGGGAAAGCCACAGATCCCTTGATCCAGGCGAAGGGAAGCATGACACTGCTGCCACAGCTCCGGAGGTAATCGCACGTGCATGCGCCCACTCAAACGAGGACTGACTCCCCTGGGGAGACTCCAGAAGTACCCCAAGATCCATGTCAGCACTGCAGAGGAATCCTCAGGTTCCGGCACCGACTCCACACAAGGTCTTAGGCCCCGGCATCGATGGTAGAGGAATCCCGAGAGGCCCCTAGCAACTCGCATGTTGACTGGCCTTTCCTGGAGGCCACCAGAGCGGGTCCCTGAGGTCCCCGTCGTAAGTCGAGAGCACCTGCCGCAACTCGAGAAAATCCAGGAGGTTCTCCCCTCCAGGCGAGATGAAGCCCATTTCCGCTGAAGCGTCTGGAGGCTAATCACACCTAACCTCTGGAACTTCCAAAGGGTCCTTCACACCCTTGCTGCCAACTCAAGAAGTTCCCCGACATACCCGTCTCCTCTCGATAGGAAGCACGAGGGTCCCGCCCACATCCAGAGGAGCCCCTTTCCGCCTCGTAGCTCGAGATGTGGGATCCTTTCCCTGCTTCGTCGGGAAAGAATTCCCGGCGTTCCCGTCGCATCTCAAGTGGAGGCGCTCTCCACAGGAAATGCGAGAGGAACTCCAGAGTCGTGCCACCATTCCAAGAGTCCCCTAGATGTCTCAGTCCATTCCAGAGGAACCTGTTTTCCCTGCACTGCCTCGACTTTCACGCCGAGGTTCGACTCACACCTCGGCGGCATGTGGGACAGCCCTCTGGGATAGCCTCGTGGAGGAAAAGCCACAGATCACTTGATCCACGCGACCGGAAGTGTGACACTGCTGCTACAGCTTGGGAGGAAAGCGCACGTGCATGCCCCCATTCGAGACGAAGACTGACTTCCCTGGGGGGGCTCCAGAGCTACCCCAAGATCCATGTCAGCACTGTAGAGGAATCCTCAGGTTCCTGCCCCAACTCCTCACAAGGTCTTTTTTTTTTCTTTCCTTTTTACTCTTTTCTTTGCATTTATTTAAACACAGTTCTCAAAACTTTTGAGTGAAATTGGGCTCCTTTGGTAAGCAAAGAACCTGAAAGTAGTATTTAAAAAACGAACAGGCAAAGTCTTCAGATCATCCACAACACAGGTGTAGTGTTCCCTTCTTTTTTCTCAAAACTCTGAAGCACCCAGTTTTTCCATATAGTCTTAAAAGCTAGAAGAACAAGAGTACATTTGTGGTGGAATATTATTTTCACTTGCTGATTACTAATTGAAATACCATTATCCCCTTCTAACAGCTTTAAGAAATAGCCTTTTTAAGGCATACATTGTGCAACTCATCTTATTCCCTGCTATGTATAATACAGATTACATAAAGGCTGTCAAAGTCACATTTATATAAGAATTAAGCATTTGCTGTATTGAAAGATCTTTAGTTTTAACACTAGCAGTATAGAGTTACAGAGCGTAATTTTTTATCACTTAACTGCAGGTATATTAAGTATGGTATGTTTCATGGACTCGAGGAAAACGGGCATTTTTTTCTTTAATTTACTACTGACAATCTAATCAGAACAGTTCTCCTAAGCATTGATATGTTAGAAAGAAAAGTAAAAACCAAACGTTATTGTTGCTTTTTGCCATTTGGTAGCATTTTACACACAGGCTTCAATCTTCAGAATACCCTGTATTCAGTAGAAAAACCATTTAAATGAAGTTCTGTACAATAGAAACTTCTCAGCAGTCAAAATTTTAGACTGTAAAAAAATACATGTAAAACATACTTTTCTGAAAACACTTAACTTTGAACAAAGCACCGAACTACACAAATGCAGAATGAAAACAGCATTTCAACTCCACCAAAAGTAGTCATCATAAAAGGTGTAAAAGTCACCTAACTTCACCAGGCACTGTTCACTTTTTAAACAGGAGACAATAAAAAATATTGTCCACAAACAATATCCCAACTCTAGGGCAGGTTTCAGAAAGTCTTCATCTTCATGCTTTAATAGCGACGAGGTGAGTATGATCGAGATCTGGAACGTGATCTGTATCCTCCACGACTATAGTAGGGAGAAGGTGACCGTCTTCTGTATTTCTGATCCCTGTCTTGAGCAGCTCTCCATCCTCCTCCTCCTCCTCCTCCTCCTCCTCTGTACGATCTGCTGTAATAGTCCCGATCATCATAGCCTCGATCATATCCTCTGTCATAGTAATCTCGACGGCGTGAGCTGCCATAGGTAGGTCTCCCCATGTAAATTCCTGCTGTTGGAGTATGTGGTCTTTTCGTTATGGAGAAGTCAACTCTGATCCTACATCCATCAAGCTCCATTCCATTGGCACGCTCTTTTGCTTCCTTGGCATCATCTACATTTTCAAAGTATACAAAGGCAAATCCTCTTGAACGTCTAGACTGCTGGTCATATACAATAGATACATCAGCAATTGGGCCATATTTAGAGAACATTTCTCTTAGATCTCTTTCTGTAGTATACAAGCTCAATCCAAATACTCCAAGACAACAGTTAGGATCAGGATTTGCCCGATTCCCAACATGACGCCAGCGAGTAGACATGGGAGAATGACTGTGGCTATGCCGTCTTCGATAATCTCTGCTGTAAGATCTGCTACGAGATCTTCTATGGGACCGGGACCGAGATCGTGACCTTGTATAATGCCTCCGAGAACTTCTTCTGGATCTAGACCTAGATTCCGATCTGGACCTGGACTTTGATCTGGAACGCCTGGAATCTTCCTTGGAGCGAGACCTTGCAGGGGTATGACTTGCAGATTTCCCAGATCCATGAGCACTTCCGCTTCTGGAAGCAGAACGGGATTCCCCCTCGCCGTAGTTCTCCTCGCCGCTGTCGCTCATGACTTTCACTGCTGTCGCCGCTCGATGTGCTTCAATCGAAGCTGCCAACCTCTCGCACCTTCAGTGTAGAGGCTCCGCCGCAGCCTCACACCACACACCGGTGCCCAGGCACTGAGAACCGAAACGCTCCGCGTCGCCTCCGCTCGGGCTCTCCACACAAGGTCTTAGGCCCCGGCATCGACGTGAGAGGAATCCTGAGAGGCCCCCTAGCAACTCCCATGGGCACTGGCCTTTTCTGAGGCCACAGGAGCGGGTCCCTGAGGTCCCCATCCTAAGACGAGAGCACCTGCTCCAACTCAAGATAATCCAGGAGGTTCTCCCCTCCAGGCGAGATGAGGCCCATTTCCCCTGAGGCATCTCGAGGCTAATCACACCTAACCTCTGGAACTTCCAAAGGGTCTTTGACACCCCTGCTGCAAGTCAAGAAGATCACCGACATACCCGTCTCCACTCGAGATGAAGCACGAGGGTCCCGCCCACATCCAGAGGAGCCCCGTTTCCGCCTCGTATCTAGAGAGGAGGGATCCTTTCCCTGCGTGGTCGGGAAAGAATTCCTGGCGTTCCCGTCGCATCTCAAGAGGAAGTGCTCTCCACAGGAAAGGCCAGAGGAACTCCAGGGTCGTGCCACCATTCCAAGAGTTCCCCAGATGTCTCAGTCCATTCCAGAGGAACCTGTTTTCCCTGCACTGCCACGACATTCACGCCGAGGATCGTCTCACACCAAGGTGGCATGTGGGACAGCCCTGTGGGAAAGCCTCATGGGAAAGCCTAGAGGGAAAGCCACAGATCCCTTGATCCACGCGACGGGAAGCGTGACACTGCTGCTACCGCTCGGGAGGAAAGCGCACGTGCATGCCCCACTCGAGACGAGGACTGACTCCCCTGGGGAGACTCCAGAAGTACCACAAGATCCATGTCAGCACTGGAGAGGAATCTTCAGGTTCCAGCCCCGACTTCACACAAGGTCTTAGGCCCCGGCATCGACAGGAGAGGAATCCTGAGAGGCCCCCTAGAAACTTGAATGGGGACTGGCCTTTCCTGAGGCACCAGAGCTGGCCCCTGAGGTCCCCGTCGTAAGTCGAGAGCACCTGCCGCAACTCGAGAAAATCCAGGAGGTTCTCCCCTCCAGGCGAGATGAGGCCCATTTCCACTGAGGTGTCTCGAGGCTAATCACACCTAACCTCTGGAACTTCCAAAAGGTACTTTACACCCTTGCTGCAACTCAATAAGTTCCCCGACATACCCGTCTCCACTCGAGAATAAGCAAGATGGTCCCCCCCACATCCACAGGAGGCGCGTTTCCGCCTCGTCGCTCGAGATGAGGGATCCTTTCCTTCCGGGGGCCAGCGTGAGGAATTCCGCCTATGGCAAAGGTCATGAGGAAGGAGGCTTGGCATGCCAAAGGCGTGATCAAGCCTCAGGTAACCCCCTGTTCCCGAGCATCGAACCCCAAAACCAGAGTCTGTTTTATGCTCTCACCTACACTTCTGACTTTACGGGGGCTCTCCCCCATAACTGTTTCTCTCGGAGAAGAAGTAAACGTGCAGCTTCAAGGCAATAAATATTCTTGGGCATGACAAGAGTGTTTCAGCTTGCCGACTCCTCTGAAGGTTATCTAGCCCACCTTTATAGGTTTGTCCGGCCACATGTGATTGTTTACAGCCTCCCAACCTGAGAGGCATGAGATGTTTTAGACTTACTAAAGGCAAATTATTTTGGGGAGTTAGAAATTATTAGTATAGTTGGTTAGGAATTATATTGGTGAAGGGTTCTTCATTTGTTGTGTCAAAAATTGCTGCTAATTCCCTGCTCTGGGTGGGACAAGGATATTTTAGGTCAAACCTCTCTGCTGACAGACCAGCTTGTGTGACAGGATTATCCATACTGCTGCCACTAGGCACAAGATTGTTTACTAGCCTCTCAACTGTAAACAGCACAGAGAGTTTTGGAGTATTTTGAGAGTCTTAATTAGCATAGGACTTTTTCTTCTTGTTGAGTCAATGATTGCCACCAGGCCTCCATATCCTTAGGCACTTGGGAATATATTAATCAATGTATTTGGAATATAGCAAAGGAAATATAGCAGTTTTTGATGTTAGCAATACTAGACTTTTTGAGTTAATGGATTTTCACTTTTGTAATAGATCACTGTACTTTGTTATATATCACTGTGTCCTTTCTATGTAAGAATGTAACTTTATCATATCTTAAGACTAAATAGATCTTAAGGGGAGAATTGATGAAAGGATTTTCATTTGTTAGGCTGATGTTTGCTGATAAATCTCCATGTTCCCTACCCTTATAATGAATATAACTAGTATATAGGAGAAATAAGTATTAACTTTAAGCATATAGGAGAAATAAGAATTCACCTTTAAGACTAATCATGTTAACCTTGGGTTAAATAAATTCCTTTCTTGATTGTAACTCACTACACCCTCACCCTATAGGAATGTAACTTTATTTGGAGGGTGGTGCCTGGTTTAAGAAAAAACACCCTTGGAAGAAATAAGTTTATTTGGTTATCAGAAAGAAAGGATCATAAAATGTCAGCAGGTCTCATTCATGGCCAGAAGATGATGTAAGATCCCTAAGACCTTTTTTTTATACATTTATGTGAAGCACCTGATTTTGATAAAGGTCAGGATGCCGACTCCTGCGTGACTCTGTATTCATCCCTATGTGTAACAAGAGGTATACAAGCAAAACCAAAAATAAAGAAATCAGATCAGTTTCCGGAAAGACTGATTCCCCCATGTCGCTTCTTTTTTGCTCCCGTTTTTCTGGCTGAATTCTCTACTGGAGGATGGATGTTATTCCACGTAATCCAAGTTATTCAGCCTCTTTTTCTCCAATAATCTTCCTACTACACTATCCATTTCTAATCTCTTTATATCTGGGATTGAATATGTATATTTCAAAGACGACGACTACGTCCCCACCTTCGAATCACCCTGGATCCACCGGGGCTGGACCACGGCACTTTCCCTGCTTGGTCGGGAAAGAATTCCCGGCGTTCCCACCGAATCTCAAGAAGAGGCGCTCTCCACAGGAAAGGCGAGAGGAATTCCAGGGTCGTGCCACAATTCCAAGAGTCCCCCAGATGTCTCAGTCCATTCCAGAGGAACCTGTTTTCCCTGCACTGCCTTGATTTTCACGCCGAGGATCGACTGGCACCACGGTGGCACGTGGGACAGCGATGTGGGAAAGCCTCGTGGGAAAGCCTCGAGGGAAAGCCCCGTGGGAAATACCTCGAGGGAAAGACACAGATCTCTTGATCCACGCGACGGGCAGAGTGACACTGCTACTGCAGCTCGGAGAGGTAAGCGTTCTTGCATGATCCCGCTGAGAAGAGGACTGACACCCCTGGGGAGACTCAAGAAGTACCCCAAGAACCATGTCAGCACGGGAGAGGAATCCTCAGGTACCGGCCTCGACTTCACACAAGGTCTTAGGCCCCACCATCGACGGGAGAGGAATCCCGAGAGGCCCCGTAGCCACTCGGATGGGAACTGGCCTTTCCTGACGCCACCAGAGCGGGTCCCTGAGGTCCCAGCGTACGTTGAGAACACCTGCCACAATTCGAGAAAATCCAGGAGGTTCTCCCCACCAGGCAAGATGAGGCCAATTTCCACTGAGGCTCTCGAGGCTAATCACACCTAAACTCTGGAAATTCCAAAGGTTCCTTAACAACCTTGCTGAAACTCAAGAAGTTCCCCGACATACCGTCTCCACTCCAGAGGAAGCACGAGGGTCCCCGCCCACATCCAGAGGAGCCCCGTTTATGCCTCGGACCTCGAGATGACGGATCCTTTCCCTGCTTGGTCGGGAAAGAATTCCCGGCGTTCCCGTCCCATCTCAAGAGGAGGCGCTCTCCACAGGAAAGGCGAGCGGAACTCCAGGGTCGTACCACCATTACAAGAGTCCCCCCAGATGTCTCAGTCCATTCCAGAGGAACATGTTTTCCCTGCACTGCCTCGACTTTCAAGCCGAGGATCGACTCACACCCTGGTGGCAGGTGGGACAGCCCTGTGGGAAAGACTCTTGGGAAAGCCTTGAAGGAAAGACTTGAGTGAAAGCTACAGATCCTTGACCACGCGTTAGGAAGCGTGACACTGCTGCTACAGCTCGGGAGGAAAGCGCACGTGCATGCCCACACTCGAGACGAGGACTGACTTCCCTGGGGAGACTCCAGAAGTACCCCAAGAACCATGTCAGCACTGGAGAGGAATCCTCAGGATCCGGCCTCGACTCCACACAAGGTCTTAGGCCCCGGCATCGACCCAAGAGGAATCCCGAGAGTCCCCCTGGCAACTTGCATGGGGACTGGCCTTTCCTGAGGCCACGAGACCGGGTCCCTGAGGTCCCCGTCGTAATTCGAGAGCACCTGCCGTAACTCGAGAAAATCCAGGAGGTTCTCCCCTACAGCAAAATGAGGCCTATTTCCACTGACGCATTCTAGAGGCTAAGCACACCTAACCTCTGGAACTTCCAATGGTTCCTTCACACACTTGCTGCAACTCAAGAGCTTTCCCGACACACCCGTCTACACTCAAAGGAAGCACGAGGGTCCCGCCCACATCCAGAGAAGCCCCGAGCCCCCTCGAGGCTCCAAAGGAGAGATCTTTTAAATGCTTGCATTTCCCGAGTCGAAGACCTTGTGTTGAGTTGGGACCCGGAAACTGAGGATTCCTCTCCAGTGCTGACGTGGATTTTTGGGTACTTCTGGACTCTCCCCAGGGGAGTCAGTCCTCGTCTCGAGTGGGGAAATGCACGTGGGCTTTCCTTCCTAAAGGTGGCAGCAGTGTCATGCTACCCGACGGGTGGATCAAGGGATGTGTGGCTTTCCCTGTAGGATTTCCCATGAGGCTTTCCACGAGGCTAACACACAGGGCTGTCCACGTGCCACCGTGGTGTGAGTCGATCCTCGGCGTGACAGTCAAGGCAGTGCAGGTAAAAGAGTTTCCTTTGGAATGGACTCAGTCCTCTGGGGGACTCTTGGATTGGTGGCACGACCCTGGAGTTCCTCTCGCCTTTCCTGTGGAGAGCACTTCCTCTTGAGATGCGACGGGAATGCCGGGAATTCTTTCCCGACCACGCAGGGAAAGGATCCCTCATCTCGAGCTACAAGGAGGAAAAGGGCCTCCTCTGGATGTGCAAGGGACGCTCGCGCTTCCTCTCGAGTGGACAAGGGTATGTCGGGGAACTTCTTGAGTTGCAGCAAGGGTGTGAAGGACCCTATGGAAGTTCCAAAGGTTAGATGTGATTAGCCTCGAGTCGCCTCAGCGGAAATGGGCCTCATCTAGCCTGGGAGGGGAGAATCTACAGGATTTTCTCGAGTTGCGGTAGGTGCTCTCGATTTACGACGGGGACCACAGGGACCGTATCTGGTGGCCTCAGGAAAGGCCACTCTCCGTGCGAGTTGCTTATTGGCCTCTCGGGATTCCTCTCCCGTCGATGCGGGTCCTAAGACCTTGTGTGGATCCGTGCCGGAACCTGAGGATTCCTCTCCAGTGCTGACATGGATCTTGGGATTCTTCTGGAGTCTCCCCAGGGTAGTCAGTCCTCGTTACGAGTGGGGGCAGGCACGTGCGGTTTCCTCCCGAGCTGTAGCAGCGGCGTCATGATTCCCTTCGCGTGGATCAAGGGATCTGAGGCTTTCCGTCGAGGCTTTCCCACGAGGCTTTCCCACGAGACTTTCCCACAGGGCTGTCCCAGGTGCCACCGTGATGTGAGTCGATCCTCGGCATGAAAGTTGAGGCAGTGCAGGGAAAACAGGTTTCCCTGGAATGGAGTGAGCCTCTGTGGGACTCTGGGAATGGTGGCACGACCCTGGAGTTCCTCTCGCCTTTCCTGTGGAGAGCGCCTCCTCTTGAGATGCGACGGGAACGCCGGGAATTCATCCAGAACACGCAGGGAAAGGATCCCTTCTCTCGAGCTAGGAGGCGGAAACGGGGCTCCTCTGGATGTGGGCGGGACCTCGTGCTTCCTCTCGAGTGGAGACGGGTATGTCGGGGAACTTCTTGAGTTGCAGCAAGGGTGTGAAGGACCCTTTGGAAGTTCCAGTGGTTAGGCGTGATTAGCCTTGAGATGTCTCAGCAGAAAGGGGGCCTCATCTCTCCTGGAAGGGAGAACCTCCTGGATTTTCTCGAGTTGCGGCAGGTGCTCTCGACTTACGACGGGGACCTCAGGGACCCGCTCTGGGGGCCTCAGGAAAGGCCAGTCCCCATGCGAGTTGCGCAGGGGCCTCTCAGGATTCCTCTCCCGTCGATGCTGGGGCCTAAGACCTTGTGTGGAGTCGGTGCCAGAAGCTGAGGAGTCCTCTCCAGTGCTGACATGGATCTTGGGATACTTCTTGAGTCTCCCCAGGGCAGTCAGTCCTCGTTACGAGTGGGGGCATGCACGTGCAATTTCCTCCCGAGCTGTAGCAGCAGTGTCACGCTTCCCTTCGCGTGGAACAAGGGATCTGTGGCTTTCCCTCGAGGCTTTCCCACGAGGCTTTCCCATGAGGCTTTCCCACAGGGCTGTCCACGTGCCACCTTGGTGTGAGTCGATCCTCGGCTTGAAAGTCCAGGCAGTGAAGGGAAAACAGGTTTCCCTGGAATGGACCGAGACATCTGGGAGACTCTGGGAATGGTGGCACGACCCTGGAGTTCCTCTCGCCTTTCCTGTGGAAAGCGCCTCTTCTTGAGATGCGACGGGAACGCCAGGAATTCTTGCCCGACCACGCAGGGAAAGGATCCCTCCTCTCGACCTAGGAGGCGAAAACGAGGCTCCTCTGAATGTGGGAGGGACTCTCGTGCTTCCTCTCGAGTGGAGACGGGTATGTCAGGGGAACTTCTTGAGTTGCAGCAAGGGTGTGAAGGACCCTTTGGAAGTTCCAGAGGTTTGGTGTGATTAGCCTCGAGACGCCTCAGCGGAAATGGGCCTCATCTCGCCTGGAGGGGAGAACCTCCTGGAATTTCTCGAGTTGCAGCAGGTGCTCTCGACTTACGACGGGGACCTCAGGGACCCGCTCTGGTGGCCTCAGGAAAGGCCAGTCCCCATGCGAGTTGCTCGGGGGCCTCTCGGGATTTCTCTCCCGTCGGTGCCAGGGCCTAAACCTTCTGTGGAATTGGTGCCAGAACTTGAGGATTCCTGTTCTGTGCTGACATGGATCTTGGGGCACTTCTGGAGTCTCCCCAGGGGAGTCAGTCCTCGTCTCGTGTGGGGGCATGCACGTGCGTTTCCTCCCGAGCTGTAGCAGGGGTGTCATGCTTCCCTTCGCGTAGATCAAGGGATATGTGGCTTTCCCTCGAGGCTTTCCCACGAGGTTTTTCCACGAGGCTTTCCCACAGGGCTGTCCCACGTGCCACCATGGTGTGAGTCGATAATCAGCTTGAAAGTCGAGGCAGTGCAGGGAAAACAGGTTTCCCTGGAATGGACTGAGACATCTGGGGAACTCTGGGAATGGTGGCACGACCCTGGAGTTCCTCTCGCCTTTCCTGCCGAAAGCGCCTCTTCTTGAGATGTGACGGGAACGCCGGGAATTCTTGCCCGAACACGCTGTGAAATGATTACTCCTCTCGAGCTAGGAGGCGGAAACGGGGCTTCTCTGGATGTGGGCGGGACTCTCGTGCTTCCTCTCGAGTGGAGACGGGTATGTCGGGGAACTTCTTGAGTTGCAGCAAGGGTGTGAAGGACCCTTTGGAATTTCCAGAGGTTAGGTGTGATTAGCCTAGAGACGCCTCAGCGGAATGGGCCTCATCTCGCCTGGAGGGGAGAACCTCCTGGATTTTCTCGAGCTGCGGCAGGTGCTCTCGACTTATGACGGGGACCTCAGGGACCCGCTCTGGTGGCCTCAGGAAAGGCCAGTCCCCATGCGAGTTGCTCGGGGCCTCTCGAGATTCCTCTCCCGTCGATTTGGGGCCTAAGACCTTGTGTGGAGTCGGTGCCAGAATCTGAGGGTTCCTCTCCAGTGCTGACATGGATCTTGGGATACTTCTGGAGTCTCCCCAGGGGAGTCAGTCCTCGTCTCAAGTGGGGGCATGCACGTGCGCTTTCCTCCCGAGCTGTAGCAGCAGCGTCACGCTTCCCTTCGTGTGGATCAAGGGATCTGTGGCTTTCCCTGTAGGCTTTCCCACGAGGCCTTCCCATGAGGCTTTCCCACAGGGTTGTTCCACGTGCCACCGTGGTGTGAGTCGATCCTCAGCTTGAATGCCGTGGCAGTGCAGGGAAAGCATGGAAAACAGGTTTCCCTGGAAAGGACTGAGACATCAGGGGGACTTTGGGTATGGTGGCACGACCCTGGAGTTCCTCTCGACTTTCCTGTGGAGAGCGCCTCCTCTTGAGATGCGACGGGAACGCCGGAAATTCTTTCCCGTACACGCAGGGAAAGGATCCCTTCCTCTCGAGCTAGGAGGCGGAAACGGGGCTCCTCTGGATGTGGGCGGGACCTCGTGCTTCCTCTCGAGTGGAGACGGGTATGTCGGGGAACTTCTTGAGTTGCAGCAAGGGTGTGAAGGACCCTTTGGAAGTTCCAGTGGTGAGGCGTGATTAGCCTTGAGATGTCTCAGCGGAAAGGGCCTCATCTCTCCTGGAAGGGAGAACCTCCTGGATTTTCTCGAGTTGCGGCAGGTGCTCTGGACCTAAGACGGGGACCTCAGGGACCCGTTCTGGTGGCCTCAGGAAAGGCCCAGTCCCCATGAAAGTTGCCCTGGGGCCTCTCGGGATTCCTCTCCCGTCGATGCCGGGGCCTAAGACCTTGTGTGGAGTCGGAGCCGGAACCTGAGGATTCCTCTCCAGTGCTGACGTGGATCTTGGGTATTGGGAGTCTCCCCAGGGGAGTCAGTCCTCGTCTCGAGTGGGGGCATCCACGTGCTTTCTCCCGAGCTGTAACAGCAGGTGTCATGCTTCCTTTAGCGTGGATCAAGGGATCTGTGGCTTTCCCTCGAGGTCTTTCCTCGAGAATTTCCACGAGGCTTTCCCAAGAGGCTTTCCCACAGGGCTGTCCAACGTGTCACTGTAGTGTGAGTCGACCCTTGGCTTGAAAGTTGAGGCAGTGCTGGGAAAAACAGGTTTCCCTGGAATGGACGGAGACATCTGGGGGACTCTGGGAATGGTGGCACGAACCTGGAGTTCCTCTGGCCTTTACTGTGGAGAGGGCCTCCTCTTGAGATGCGACGGGAACGTCGGGAATCTTTTCCGACCACGCAGGGAAAGTGTCCCTCCTCTCCAGCTATGAGGCGGTAACGGGGCTCCTCTGGATGTGGGCGGGAACTCGTTCTTCCTCTCGAGTGGAGACGGGTATGTCGAGGCACTTTTGAGTAGCAGCAAGGTGTGACGGACCCTTTGGAAGTTCCAGAGGTTAGTTGTGATTAGCCTCCAGACGCCTCGATTGGAAATGGGCCTCATCTTGCCTGGAAGGGAGAACCTCCTGGATGTTCTCGAGTTGGGCAGGTGCTCTCGTCATACGACGGGGACCTCAGGGACCCGCTCTGGTGGACTCAGGAAAGGCCAGTCCACATGAATGTTGCTCGGGTGTCTCTCGGAATTCTCTCCCGTAGATGCTGGAGCCGAAAACCTTGTGTGGAGTCGGTGCCGGAAACTGAGGATTCCTCTCCTGTGCTGACATGGATCTTGGGTACTTCTGGAGTCTCCCAGGTGAGTCAGTCCTCGTCTCGAGTGGGGGCATGCACGTGCACTTTCCTCCCGAGCTGTAGCAGCAGTGTCACGCTTCCTTTAGCGTGGATCAAGGGATCTGTGGCTTTCCCTCGAGGCTTTTCCAAGAGGCTTTCCCACGAGGCTTTCCCACAGGGCTGCCCACGTGCCACTGTAGTGTGAGTCTACCCTCGGCTTGAAAGTTGAGGCAGTGCTGGGAAAACAGTTTTCTCTGGAATGGACGGAGATATCTGGGGACTCTCGAATGGTGGCACAACCCTGGAGTTCCTCTCGCCCTTACCTGTGGAGAGCGCCTCCACTTGAGATGCGACGGAAAGCCGGGAATTCTTTCACAACTACGCGGGGAAGGATCCCTCCTCTCGAGCTATGAGGCGGAAACGGGGCTCTTCTGGATCTGGGTTGGACTCTCGTGCTTCCTCTGGATTGGAGACGGGTATGTCAGGGAACTTCTTGAGTTGCAGCAAAGGTGTGAAGGACCCTTTGGAAGTTCCAGAGGTTATGTGTGATTAACCTTGAGACGCCACAGCGGAAATGGGCCTCATCTCGCCTGGAGGGGAGAACCTCTTTGATTTTCTCGAGTTACCCCAGGTGCTCTCGACTTACGCCGGGGACCTCAGGGACCCGCTCTGGTGGCCTCAGGAAAGGCAGTCCCCATGCAAGTTGCTCAGGTGCCCCTCGGGATTCCTCTTCCGTCGATCCGGGGCCTAAGGCCTTGTGGGGAGTCGGTGCCGGAACCTGAGGATTCCTCTCCAGTGCTTACAAGGATCTTGAGGTACTTCTGGAGTATCCCCAGGGGAGTCAGTCCTCGTCTCGAGTGGGGGCATGCACGTGCGCTTTCCTCCCGAGCTGTAGCAGCAGTGTCACGCTTTCCTTCGAGTGGATCATGGAATCTGTGGCGTTCCATCGAGGCTTTCCTCGAGGGTTTCCCACAGGGCTGTCCCACGTGCTCCTGGTGTGAGTTGATCCTCGGCCTTGAAAGTCGGAGGCAGTGCAGGGAAAACAGGTTTCCCTGGAATGGACTGAGACATTTGGGGGACTCTGGAATGTGGCATGACCCTGGAGTTCCTCTCGCCTTTCCTGTGGAGAGCGCCTCCTCTTGAGATGAGACGGAAACGCCGGCAATTCTTTCCCGAACACGCAGGGAAAGATCCCTCCTCTCGAGCTAGGAGGCGGAAACGGGGCTCCTCTGGATGTGGGCGGGACTCTCGTGCTTCCTCTCGATCAGAGTGGGAGACGGTATGTCGGGTGGAACTTATTGAGTTGCGCAAGGGTGTGAATAATGGACCCTTTGGAGTTCCAGAATTTTAGCTGTGATTAGGCCTCGCAGACAACCTCAGCGCGAAATGCCTCAATCTCGCCCGGAGGGGAGAACCTCCTGGATTTTCTCGATTGCGGCCAGGTTCGGCTCTCGACTTACGACTGGGACCTCAGAGTCCCGCTCTGGTGGCCTCAGGAAAGGCAGCTCCCCATGGCGAGGGTTGCCGCCTCTTCTCCGGGATTCCACTCCCTTGTCGATGCTGGGTCCTTATGACCTCCCTGTGTGGAGTACAAGGCCAGCCCTTGAGAGATTCCTCTCCAGGCCGACATGGGATCTTGGGGCTACTTCCTGGAGTCTCCCCAGTGGCGCGTGTCAGTCCTCCCCGCTCTCTCCGAGCTGGGGCATAGCACGTCGGCGCTTTCTCCCTCCCCGAGCTGTAGCCAGCAGTGTCTTTCCCTTCCCTTCGCGTGGCATGCAAGAGGATCTGTGGCTTTCCCCTCGAGGCTTTCCGACGAGGCCTTTCCGGACCGAGCTTCCCACAGGACCTGTCCCGATGCCGCAAAGCCGTGGTGTGAGTCGATTCCTCGGCTTGAACGTGCGAGGCAGTGCAGGGAAAACAGGTTTCCCTTTGGAATGGACTGAGACATCTGCGCGACTCTGCCGAACTGTTGGCAAAGGGGAACCCTGGAGTTTTCTCTCGCCTTTCCTTGTGGAGACCGCCGCCTCCTCTCGAAATTGCGACGGGAACGCGCGGAATACTTGACCCGTAACACCCAGGGGACAAGGATCCCTCCTCTCGAGGCCGAGGAGTCGGACACGGGACGCTTCCTCGTTGGATAGTTGAGGCCCGTACTCTTTCGTGCTTCCTCTCAGTTTGGAGACGGACTGTCCATGTTCATCCACCATTTTTGTGTTTGGATTATTACTCAATAACATACGCAAAAGGGAAAAAAGCTTTTCTTTGTTGAAATCTCAGTAGAAAATGATATGAGCCCACCGTTCAAAGTACTACAGTTAGCATGTAGTTTACAGCACTACTACACAGTCCATGAAATTCTCCAGGCCACAATACTAATGGAGTGGTAGCCTTTTCCCTTCTCCAGGCGATTCTTCGCTCTCAGACCCATTGGAAGGCACCATTGGGAAGTCCATCGAGAGTTACAAGCAGGCGCCTCCCACATTGCGGCCAGATTCCTTTAGCCTAGGACTTCTGTGCCTCCGAGAACCACGAAGCGGCACTCAGCGTATGACCCGCGACAGGCTATCAATCCTCGCTCGTTGAGGGCGTAGAACCTGAATCGGCGCTTTCTCCAGGGAGGATGGCGTTCGCAACAACCCCTGAGAATTCAATTACTCGGAGAGACCTGGTTCTGCCAGCTGCACATATGCGGCCTAAAGCGTCTGGTCCAGGTATCTGTTATTTTAACCCGTGACTGGCAGCTGATCCAGGACCGCTGGAAAGCCCCACAGTGGTAATAGGACACCAGCTTGCCTTCAGTGGCCTTCTAGGTAGAGAGAATTAAGGCAGGCATGTGGTGCTATGGCATCCCCCCATTGTGGATTGTTGGCGCACGAAGGATCCCCTGCGGAGGGGGAAGGAAATGACAACTCCACCCAGTATCTTTGCCTGGACGAATCCATGGATAGAAGGAGCCTGGCAGGCTCCAGCCCTCTCCATGGTGATATCCTCGTCATCAAAACGAGTCAACGTATACTGGCACGAGCCGCCAAAGACCTTGTGGAGTCGCGTGCGCCGAACCTGTGTGAGAGCGAGTGAGTTCCCTACCGACTCCGCAGAGTACACATCACACTCTATGGTAAACTAACATACTAGGAGCTTCATTCTAGTGTCCCATTTGTGTTTAAGGATAATGCAGAGACATGCGTATTGGTACTTCTGGAGTCTTCCTCAGGGGTGAGTTCAGTCCTTCGTTTCTTCCCGGGGGGGCGGTAAAAATTGACGTGGCGCGCTCTTCCTAACAATATCTCCGAGTGCTGAGACCGTGAGCGAAAATGACACGCTTTCCATAGGCGGGGCTTAGGATCAAGAGATATATCTGTTGGATACGATTTTACGCGTGAGGCCTTATCTCCCAATGAGCAATTTTCTTCACACAACGCCAAAAAGAGCTTATTCCCCACAGGGCTGTTCCCACGGCTTGCGCACTGTTTATAATAATGAGGTGTTTGAGTCGATCCTCTTTCCAGGGGCTAAGATTTGGACACGTCGAGATTGTTAAGACGTTAGAGCTTGGACTCTTGTTCTGTAACGGCAGCATAACAGTTTTCTCTCTCTAAGTCAATGGCCAGACCACAGTCACAGCCCCCATCCTCGATGGCTTCGTCGCTTTCTAATGCGGCGCCAGTACGGATCCCTCGGAAGTCCACCGTGAGGTCACATCCACCCCTGGGAGAGGCCAACTTCCCTCCTCACACGCCAGCAGCTCCACGATGACTATTGTCGTTTGGTCCTAGCAGGGTTTCTCACATGAAAGCATTCTGCCCCACTTCCCCTAATTTATAAAAGACTCGACGTCTCCACCTCTTGGAGTTCTGCAGATACTTTAACCAGCATCGCTGACTGCCAGCTGAGGACTAACAGTGCAGGAACGTGCTGCTTCATTTAACTCCCTCCACGCGCCAGAGGGCTTGACTGTGGAGTATGCCCCCAAACTAGG
>NW_017211604.1:0-17565 GCF_001704415.2 Capra hircus
GCGCCCGGAACAGGCTATTCGAAGGTAGGTTCCTCGGAGCAAAAGCTCCCCCCGGCAGCACTCTCTGCTGCCTCCCCCCGGAGTGACTTAATCACTCCCCCCGGAGTACTTTCGGGTACTCCCCCAGTGTTGAGTGTTCGGGACGGCTAGGACCCCACTCAGGGTGCCGCGGACCCCCCTGTAGGATAGACAGGGTGAGAAGAGTGGGAAGTGTTCAAGGGTTTAAGAGAAACCTGGTGCTCTAGAGGTTGAAAAGAAACCTGCTATCCTAGGGTTTAAAAACAAAACCCCCCTCGCCAGAGGTAAAACCTTTTGTTGAGGTAGACTTTTCTATAAGACTTAATTTTCTGACATGGGTAACAGTGAATCAAAAGAAAGACAGCTTTTTATAGGAGTAATCTTGCAGTTACTAACTAAACGAGGAATTAAAGTTAAAAATTCCAATATTCATTCATTTTTTTCCTTTGTACAAGAACAGTGTCCCTGGTTTCCAGAAGAAGGCACTGTTAACTTAGACACCTGGGAGAGAGTAGGAAAACAGCTAAAAACTTACTATACTTTGCATGGGCCTGTAAATGCTTTTGCTCTGTAAAAATATGATTACAAATGTTCTGGACCCCTGTCATGAGGCTGTTAGATAGCCTATGGGAGAGGCTTATAGCGGTAAATGGTAGTGGGTCTCCACCTTCTATGCAGATCGTATTTTCTGCCATTGGCAAACAAAAGGAGAGAGACTCCTCTTCCTCCCGAGGAAGGAGGGTGCTTACAGGACGCAGCGGCCGAGCGCCCTGGAGAGCCCCCTCCCCCTCTACACAAACCAAACCTTTAAAAAAGTTATCTTATTTAAGGCGACCACTGCAACCTCTGCTTGCGCCTCCCCAGGGCTTAAGAACTCCCCACTTTATATCCAAAGCCTCCCAGAACATTGCTTAAGTTTGAAAACGATAGTGACAATATTTTTGAGCAAAAGAGCTTTTAAAACAGAGCTTGCTCCTTGCATAAAATCCCCTCAGGAGGGGCCTCACCCAACAAAAAAAAAAGAAAAAGGAAGAAAAACAGAAAAAAAAATATTCGTAATAAAAAGGACTTTACAAATGCAAAATGTTTCTCTTGAGGCCAAATAGAACATGTTTTGCCAAAATGTCCTGCTAAACAGACACAACAACCCGTACAAACAACCCCAGGTAGCTCAGGCCTAGACCTCAGTTCCACCACTTCAATAATATTAACCCCTGATGTGCCAGTGACTCAGATTCCAATGAGAGTGGCTAGTCCCCTGCCTGAGGACATTGTAAGACTTGTACTGGGGCATAGCTTGCTTTCTTTTCAAGAAATTTCGGTAGTGTCTTGTGTAGTAAATTCTGATTATACTGAAAAAACTGAAGTTTTGATCTCGCCACCTGCTAAAACTGTGCAATTAATAAAAATTAAAAAAAAAATAATAGCACAGCTTTTGCTTTTACCTTATTACCAAACAGAAAAACCAGACAAAAAAAGCCCCAGAGGATCTAGATCTAGCTTTTTGGTGCAAAAAATTGCAGCTTCTAGGCCTTTAAAAGATTTTTAATTCAAGATATAAAATGTCATGGCTGTTAGACAATAGACAAGACGTTTCTTACATTGCTGGAGAGACTAGCGCAGCTCCTGGCCAACATATACTACTGAAAAGGAGTTAGAAAAAGTGGTATGCAGGATAAAAATGCTATAGAGTAAGAGGTGAGAGAGAGTTTAAAACCTTGGTGAATAGTGAGCTCCCCGTTGCTGGAAGTTTTCAAGCTAAGATTAAATGGTTACTTGTCATCTAAAAGGCTATAGACCAGATTTGGGTTATAAAAAGATCATTAGAAAAGCTTATAAAGATATTGTGTAACACCTCTTTTCTTGCTTCTATATTTGGGTCTAGTGATATGGTTTTTTGGATAACAAAAATTACTCAGAAACGGCCTATGAAAACTATTCTGATTAATGGCAAGTCTATTGTGGGGTTATTAGACACAGGAGCAGACGTTTCTTGGCATTTCAGGAAAAGACTGGCCTAGCTCCTGGCCACCTCCTGGCCCACACATACTACTGAAAATAACTTGGTGGGGATAGGAAGAGCCCCCACAGTAGCCAAAAGTGCAAAAATTTTAGATTGGCAATTTGAGGACACCCGTGGAACTTTCCAACCGTATGTAGTCCCTTCACTCCCCCTTACCTGTGGGGGAGGGACATGCCTATCTCAAATGGGAGTGTTACTTTTTAGCCCTGATGATAAAGTGACTCTCAGATGGCTGCAGATCGGCTTATGATCCATCAAAAGGATTGGGGTAAACAACAGACAAGAATAATTGAGCTAATTTGCCCAACTCCTTCGCAAGCTATATACTGGATTGGGATATCCAAATTTATAATGAAGGCCATTGTTTTTGCTGCCTACCCCATTACATGAAAATTTCAAGATCCGGTGTGGGTGGAACAGTGGCCTCTGCCTAAGAGAAAATTACTGACATATTAATTAAAAAGATTAATTCAAATATACTGATTTATTAAATTGTTTAATAAAGAACCATCAAAAATTGCACTTCCATATAACAGAGAACAACTTGATGCTTTTCAAATGTTTGATGATTGGCAGATTGCTATAGGAAATTCTTGTGATCAGATCTTGCATCATTTACCCTCACGTGCTTTGTTAATTCAAAAATTAAAAGAGAGAAATTAAGTATAGTTTTCCCCCATCAGATTTACAACATGTTCTCTTTGTAATAAGTTAAATGCTGATTCGTTTGAAACAGTAAAATAAAAAGCCATTAGTAAAGCAAAAAGATCTCCTCCAGATAACAAAAGATCCCGACCCAAAATTTACTGCGGGTCGAGGAAGTGTTTATATTTTTTTCCACAGGGTGCAGATTCGTCAACTTGGATCCCGGACAGACTGATTCGCCACAAAAGAAAAAGGGAACTTCTCTGCCACCACCACCGCGGGAAACAGCCGCGCACCAAAAGCTGCGGGCGGGCCAGCCTGACTGACGGAACCCAGTGCACCGCACTCGCAGCCCCATAACAGCGCCAGTGTCAGAGGGCGGGGTGAAGGCCGCTGCTCCTACCGGCAAAAGAGGCAAAAGAAACATCAAGATCCCGGCAGGACTAACAGCTGCTGCAGCACAAACTCCAACCAGAAAATGACTCTATTTACTCTATTTTGGCTTGTCTATCCTCTCCTTATGTTCTTCTTTTCACCAATGATTCCAGAAAACTTAATGTACCTAATGTAGCGACTTGTGAACCATGGATGTTTTCATCTTGTTTAACTCCTCAAAGTAATGTCTGCTCTTCTGTGGTTTTAAAGATGTCCTATAACTGTAACAACTTATTGATATGATAATTATGTTCTTGCTGTGTTACAACAACTGTTATTGTTACTACAACAGCAATCATTGACTCAACAAGTGTAAATGCCCAATATGTTAAAAAATCAAGGTTTAGGTATTTTGGAACAGCTCAGATATTAGTTTAGACTTAGGGAAACTTCATAATCAGATTCAGACCTTGGAACACTCCCGATTAGATTTTACCACCGCAGGAGAAGCCAATGACTTTTCCCACACTTTCTCTAACTTCATTTCTGAAGACTGTTCTGTCTACTGTCTATAATCTTGCTCCTCATAATCATACTTCCCTATATTGTCTAGATTCTTCGGCAGAGCATTCGGAATCTCGAGACCGAACTGCACCTGATTTTAAACATAAATAATCAATTATTTAAATTAAAAAGGGTGAGATGCCGGGAGCCAGAGTGAGGAATCCGCCCGTGACAAGGTCATGAGGAAGGAAGCTGACATTCGCAAGGCGTGCTCAGACTTCAGGGACCCCTCTGGAAATTCCTAAGCATGTACCCCAACAAAAATCTGCCGGCTTTTGTGCTCTGCTTTTCCACTCTTCTGACATTTTCTGGAAAAAGTCAATTCAGGGTTTCAGTCTTCTGCATTTGAAAGAGTGTTTCAATCTAAAAACCCCTCCGATGGCTTTCTAGCCTGCCTGCAGGACTCTGCGAGTGTGATTGTTTGAGGCCTCCTGACTGCAGGAGGCACAGGAAGCTTAAAATATCCTAGGAATGTAGGGGCTTCCGAAGAGTCAAAATCTTTAGAATAGGACTGATTAAAAGTTTCATTTGTTGAGTCAATGCTTGCTGCCAAATTTTCATATCCTTTATTTTTAGATATAGTTGGTATATAGAAAAACAAGTAGTAGACCTGGTATTAGCAACATTAGATCTTTGAGTTAAGTACCTTCTTTGTTATATCCCACTGCACCTTTGTTCTATAGAGATGTAACTTTAATGCTTTAAGGAGATGCAAATTAAAGAAAAACACTTCAGGGGAAACAAAATCAACATTCATTAAGGAAGAGAGCTAAAAAGTGTTAACAAGCTTCTTGGCCAGAAGATAATGTAAATCACCTGAGACCTTTTGTATACAAAATGATGTATAGAAAGAGTCTGGGCTGCGAACGCTACATAATTCTGTGTTACCCATTGATCTCCATGTTTTATCAAAAGTATAAAAGGCCTTCTGAACAATAAAGGATCGGATCAGTTTCTCGAACTAGTCTCTCCGGCCTGGTTTCTTGGGACTCTGGCTCCCCCCATGTCTCTCTCTCTCCTCTTCTCTCCCCTTCCCTCTCTCTGCTCTTTACTTTAACTTCAGGCTGAATCTCATCTGGGGCGCGGAGGCTCGCCAGGTCTACTTACTTGCCCCGGCTGTTAAGACCCGCACCAAAGGGAGCTTAAGGCGAAGCACCTTAGATATTCAAGCGGGCGCCGGTGGCCCAACGTAGATGGTGCAAATTCCTTGTCTGGAATTTTATTGGCCTTCCGCGTAAACCAAGCTATTCAGCCCTCTTCGTCCACTTAATCTTCTTATTACACTATAGTTTCTTAATCTAATCTTACATTAATAAACAAACAAGTCTTTCCACGCCAACGCCGTCCACCCTTCGAATTCCCTGGATCCACCGGGGCTGGACCCCGGCAGAAAGCCTCGTGGGAAAGCCTCGTGGGAAAGCCTCGAGGGAAAGCCACAGATCCCTTGATCCACGCGAAGGGAAGCATGACACTGCTGCTACAGCTCGGAAGGAAAGCGCACGTGCATGCCCCCACTCGAGAGGAGGACTGACTCTACTGGGGAGACTCCAGAAGTCCCCCCAGATCCACGTCAGCACTGGAGAGGAATACTCAGGTTCCGGCACCGGCTCCACACAAGATCTTAGGCCCCGGCATCGACGGGAGAGGAATCCCGAGAGGCCCCCGAACAACTCGCTTGGGGACTGGCCTTTCCAGAGGCCACCAGAGCGGGTCCCTGAGGTCCCCGTCGTAAGTCGAGAGCACCTGCCCCAACTCGAGAACATCCAGGAGGTTCTCCCCTCCAGGCGAGATGAGGCCCATTTCCGCTGAGGCATCTCGAGGCTAATCACACCTAACCTCTGGAGCTCCCAAAGCGACTTCACACCCTTGCTGCAACTCAAGAAGATCCCCGACATACCCGTCTACCACTCGAGAGGAAGCACGAGAGTCCCGCCCACATCCAGAGGAGCCCCGTTTCCGCTCCTAGCTCGAGAGGAGGGATCCTTTCCCTGCGTGGTCGGGAAACAATTCCTGGCGTTTCCGTCGCATCTCAAGAGGAGGCGCTCTCCACAGGAAAGGCGAAAGGAACTCCAGGGTCGTTCCACATTCCCAGAGTCCCCAGGATGTCTCAGTCCATTCCAGGAAACCTGCTTTCCCTGCACTGCCTCGACTTTCAAGCGAAGATCGACTCACACCACGGTGGCACGTGGGACAGCCCTGTGGGAAAGCCTCGTTGGAAAGCCTCGAGGGAAAGCCACAGATCCCTTGATCCACGCGAAGGGAAGCGTGACACTGCTGCTACCAGCTCGAGAGGAAAGCGCATGTGCATGCCCCCACTCGAGACGAGGACTGACTCCACTGGGGAGACTACAGAAGAACCCCAAGATTCATGTCAGCACTGGAGAGGAATGCTAAGGTTCCGGCACCGACTCCACACAAGATCTTATGCCCGGCATAGACGGGAGAGGAATCCCGAGAGGCCCCCGAGCAACTAGCATGGGGACTGGCCTTTTCCTGAGGCCACCAGAGCGGGTCCCTGAGGTCCCCGTAGTAAGTCGAGAGCACCTGCTGCACCTCGAGAAAATCCAGGAGGTTCTCCCCTCCAGGCGAGATGAGGCCCATTTCCGCTGAGGCGTCTCGAGGCTAATCACACCTAACCTCTGGAACTTCCAAAGGGTTCTTCACACCCTTGCTGCAACTCAAGAAGTTCCCCGACATACCCGTCTCCACTTGAGAGGAAGCACGAGAGTCCCGGCCACATCCAGAGGAGCCCCGTTTCCGAGTCCTAGCCTGAGATGAGGGATCCTTTCCCTGCTTGGTCGGGAAAGAATTCCCGGCGTTCCCGTCGCATCTCAAGAGGAGGCGCTCTCCACAGGAAAGGCGAGAGGAACTCCAGGGTCGTGACACCATTCCCAGAGACAACCAGGTGTCTCAGTCCATTACAGGGAAACCTGTTTTCCCTGCACTGCGTCGACTTTCAAGCCGAAGATAGACTCACACCACGGTGGCACGTGGGGCAGCCCTGTGGGAAAGCCTCGTGGGAAAGCCTCGAGGGAAAGCCACAGATCCCTTGATCCACGCGAAGGGAAGCGTGACACTGCTGCTACAGCTCGGGAGGAAAGCGCACGTGCATGCCCCCACTCGAGACGAGGACTGAGTCTCCTGGGGAGACTCCAGAAGTACCCCAAGATCCATGTCAGCACTGGAGAGGAATCCTCAGGTTCTGGCACCGACTCCACACGAGGTCTTAGGCCGCAGGCATCGACGGGAGAGGAATCCAAGAGTCCCCCGAGCAACTCCCATGGGGAATGGCCTTTCCTGAGGCCACCAGAGCGGGTCCCTGAGGTCCCCGTCGAAAGTCGAGAGCACCTGCCCGAAACTCGAGAACATCCAGGAGGTTCTCCCCTCCAGGCGAGATGAGTGCCATTTCCGCTGAGGCATCTCGAGGCTAATCACACCTAACCTCTGGAGCTCCCAAAGCGACTTCACACCCTTGCTGCAACTCAAGAAGATCCCCGACATACCCGTCTCCACTCGAGAGGAAGCAGGAGAGTTCTGCCCACATCCAGAGGAGCCCCGTTTCCGCCTCCTAGCTCGAGAGGAGGGATCCTTTCCCTGCGTGTTCGGGGAAAGAATTCCCGGCGTTTCCCGTCGCATCAAAGAGGAGGACGCTCTCCACAGGAAAGGCGAGAGGAACTCCAGGGTCGTGACCACCATTCCAGAGTCCCCAGATGTCTCAGTCCATTCCAGGGAAACCTTGTTTTCCCTGCACTGTCTCGACTTTCAAGCGAGGATCGACTCACACCACGGTGGCATCGTGGGACAGCCCTGTGAGGAAAGCCTCGTGGAAAGCTCGTGTGAAAGCCTCAGAGGGAAAGCCACAGATCTCTTGATCCACGCGAAAGGGAAGCGTGACACTTGCTGCTACAGCTCGGGAGGAAAGCGCACGTGCATGCCCCGCTCGAGACGAGGACTGACTCCCCTGGGGAGACTCCAGAAGTACCCCAGGATCCATGTCTGCACTGGAGAGGAATGCTCAGGTTCCGGCACGGACTCCATACAAGATCTTAGGCCCTGACGTCGACGGAGAGAGGAATCCCGAGAGGCCCCAATGCAACTCGCATGGTGGACTGGCCTTTCCTGAGGCCACCAGAGCGGGTCCCTGTAGGTCCCCGTCGTAAGTCGAGAGCGACCTGCGCAACTCGAGAAAATTCAGGAAGTACTCCCCTCCAGGCGAGATGAAGGCCCATTTCCCATGAGGCGTCTCGAGGCTAATCACACCTAACCTACTGGAACTTCCAAAAGGGTCCTTCACACCCTTGCTGCAACTCAAGAAGTTCCCGACATACCCGTCTCCACTCGAGAGGAAGCACGAGAGTTCCGCCCACATCTAGAGGAGCCCCGTTTCCGCCTCCTAGCTCGAGAGGAGGGATCCTTTCCCTGCGTGTTCTCGGGAAAGAATTCCCGGCGTTCCCGTCGCATCTCAAGAGGAGGCCCTCTCCACAGGAAAGGCGAGAGGAACTCCAGGGTCGTGTCACCAATCGAGAGTCCCCAGAGGTCTCAGTCCATTCCAGGGAAACCTGTTATTCCCTGCACTGCCTCGAATTTCAAGCCGAGGATCGACTCACACCACGGTGGCACGTGGGACAGCCCTGTGGGAAAAGCCTCGTGGGAAAGCCTGTGGAAAGACTCGACGAAAAGCCACTGATCTCCTTGATCCACTGCGACGGGAAACATGACACTGCTGCCTCATGCTCGGCAGGAAAGCGACACTGTGCATGCCCCCAATCGAGACGAGGACTGACTCCCCAGGGAGACTCCAGAAAGTACCCCAAAATCCATGTCAGCACTGGAGAGGAATGCTCAGGTTCCGGCACCGGACTCTACACAAGGTCTTAGGCCCGGCACCGACGGAGAGGAGGTCCCTAGAGGCCCCCGAATTACTCGCATGGGGACTGGCCTTTCCTGAGGCCACCAGAGCGGGTCCCTGAGGTCCCCATTGTAAGTCGAAGAGCACCTGCCGCAACCTCGAGAAAATCCAGGAGGTTCTCCCTCCAGGCGAGATTAGGCCCATTTCCGCTGAGGCATCTCGAGGCTAATCACACCTAACCTTTTGGACTTTCCAAAGGGTCCTTCACACCCTTGCTGCAACTCAAGAAGTTCCCCAACATACCCGTCTCCACTGGAGAGGAAGCACGAGAGTTCCCGCCCTCATCCAGAGTAGCCCCGTTTCCGCCTCATAGCTCGAGAGGCAGGGATATTTCCTGCGTTGGTCGGGAAAGAATTCCCGGCGTTCCCGTCGCATCTCAAGAGGAGGCGCTCTCCACAGGAAAGGCGAGAGGAACTCCAGGGTCGTGCCACCATTCCAGAGTCCCCAGATGTCTCAGTCCATTCCAGGGAAACCTGTTTTCCCTGCACTGCCTCGACTTTCAAGCCGAGGATCGACTCACACCACGGTGGCACGTGGGACAGCCCTGTGGGAAATGCCTCGTGGGAAAGCCTCGTGGGAAAAGCCTCGAGGGAAAGGCCAGATCCCTTGATCCAGCGAAGGGAAGCATGACACTGGTGCTACATCTCGGGAGGAAAGCGCACGTGCATGCCCCCACTCGAGACGAGGACTGACTCCTCTGGGCGACTCCAGACGTACCCAAGATCCATGTCAGCACTGGAGAGGAATCTCAGGTTCCGGCACCTACTCCACACAAGGTCTTAGGCCCCGGCATCGACGGGAGAGGAATCCCGAGAGGCACCCGAGCAACTCGCATTGGGGACTGGCCTTTCCTGAGGCCACCAGAGCGGGTCCGTGAGGTCCCCGTCGTAAGTCGAGAGCACCTGCCGCAACTCGAGAAAATCCAGGAGGTTCTCCCTCCAGGCGAGATGAGGCCCATTTCCACAGAGGCATCTCGAGGCTAATCACACCTGAACGTCTGGAACTTACAAAGGGTCTTTCACACCCTTGCTGCAACTCAAGAAGTTCCCCGACATACCCGTCTCCACTCGAGAGGAATCACGAGAGTCCCGCCCTCATCCAGAGGAGCCCCGTTTCCGCCTCCTAGCTCGAGAGGAGGGATCCTTTCCCTGCGTGGTCGGGAAAGAATTCCCGGCATTTCCGTCGCATCTCAAGAGGAGGCACTCTCCACAGGAAAGGCGAGAGGAACTCCAGGGTCGTGCCACCATTCCAGAGTCCCCCAGATGTCTCAGTCCATTCCAGGGAAACCTGTTTTCCCTGCACTGCCTCGACTTTCAAGCCGAGGATCGACTCACAACACGGTGGCACGTGGGACAGCCTTGTGGGAAAGCCTCGTGGGAAAGCATCGTGGGAAAGCCTTGAGGGAAAGCCACAGATCCCTTGATCCACGCAAAGGGAAGCGTGACACTGCTGCTACAGCTGGGAGGAAAGCGCACGTGCATGCCCCCACTCGAGACGAGGACTGACTCCACAGGGGAGACTCAGGAAGTACCCCAAGATCCATGTCAACACTGGAGAGGAATCCTCAGGTTCCGGCACCGGACTCCACAAAGGTCTTAGGCCCGGCATCGATGGGAGAGGAATACCGAGAGGCCCGCGCAACTCGCATGGGGACTGGCCTTTCCTGAGGCCACCAGATGCATGTCCCTGAGGTTCCCGTCGTAAGTCGAGAGCACCTGCCGCAACTCGAGAAAATCCAGGAGATTCTCCCTCCAGGCGAGATGAGGCCCATTTCCGCTGAGGCTCTCGAGGCTAATCACACCTAACCTCTGGAACTTTCAAAGGGTCCTTCACACCCTTGCTGCAACTCAAGAACGTTCCCCGACATACCCGTCTCGACTCGAGAGGAAGCACGAGAGTCCCGCTCACATCCAGAGGAGCCCCGTTTCCGCCTCCTAGCTCGAGAGGAGGGTTCCTTTCCCTGCGTGTCAGGGAAAGAATTCCTGGCCTTCCCATCGCAGTCTCAAGAGGGGCGCTCTCCACAGGAAAGGCGAGAGGAACTCCAGGGTCGTGCCACCATTCCCAGAGTCCCCCAGATGTCTCAGTCCACTCCAGGGAAACGTGTTTTCCTGCACTGCCTCGACTTTCAAGCCGAGGAATGACTCACACCACGGTGGCACGTGGGACAGCCTTGTGGGAAAGCCTCGTGGGAAAGCCTCGTGGCGAAAGACTCGGAGGGAAAGCCACAGATTCCTTCATCCACGCGAAGGGGAAGCGTGACACTGCTGCTACAGCTCGGGAGGAAAGCGCACGTGCATGCCCCACTCGAGACGAGGACTGACTCCCTTAGGGGAGACTCCAGAAGTACCCCAGGATCCATGTCAGCACTGGAGAGGAATCCTCCAGGTTCCTGCACCGACTCTACACAAGGTCTTAGGCCCCAGCATCGACGGAGAGAGGAATCCCGAGAGGCCCCATGCAACTAGCATGGGGACTGGCCTTTCCTGAGGCCACCAGAGCGGGTCCCTAGAGGTCCCGTCGTAAGTCGAGAGCACCTGCCGCAACTCGAGAAAATCCAGGAGGTTCTCCCTCCAGGCGAGATGAGGCCCATTTCCGTGAGGCGTCTCGAGGCTAATCACACCGAACATCTGGAACTTTCCAAAGGGTCCTTCACACCCTTGCTGCAACTCAAGAAGTTCCCGACATACCCGTCTCCACTCGAGAAGGAAGCACGAGAGTCCGGCCCACATCCAGAGGAGCCCCGTTTCCGCCTCCTAGCTCGAGAGGAGGGATCCTTTCCTTCGTTTTCGGGAAAGAATTCCCGACGTTTCCGTCGCATCTCAAGAAGAGGCGCTCTCCACAGGAAAGGCGAGAGGAACTCCAGGGTCGTGCCACCATTCCCAGAGTCCCTCAGATGTCTCAGTCCAATTCAGTGAAACCTTGTTTTCCCTGCACTGCCTCGACTTTCAAGCCGAGGATCGACTCTCACCACGGTGGCACGTGGGACAGCCTTGTGGGAAAGACTCGAGGGAAAGCCTCGTGGGAAAGCCTCTGAGGGAAAGCCACAGATCCCTTGATCCACGCGAAGGGAAGCCTGACACTGCTGCTATAGCTGGGGAGGGAAAGCGCACGTGCATGCCCCCACTCGAGACGAGGACTGACTCCCCAGGGGAGACTCAGGACGTACCCCAAGATCCATGTCAGGACTGGAGAGGAATCCTCAGGTTCCGGCACCGACTCCACACAAGGTCTTAGGACCCGGCATCGACAGGAGAGGAATCCGAGAGGCCCCGAGCAACTCGCATGGGGAATGGCCTTTCCTGAGGCCACCAGAGCATGTCCCTGAGGTCCCCGTCGTAAGTGGAGAGAAACTGCCTGCAACTCGAGAAAATCCAGAAGGTTCTCCCTCCAGGCGAGATGAGGCCCATTTCCAATGAGGCCTCTCGAGGCTAATCACACCTAACCTCTGGAACTTCCAAAGGTACATCACCCACTTGTTGCAACTCAAGAAGTTCCCGACATAACCGTCTCCACTTGAGAGAAAGCTCGAGCCTCCCGCCGACATCCAGAGGAGCCCCGTTTCCGCCTCCTAGCTCGAGAGGAGGGATCCTTTCCCTGCGTGTTCGGGAAAGAATTCCCGGCGTTTCCATCGCATCTCAAGAGGAGCGCTCTCCACAGGAAGGCGAGAGGAACTCCAGGGTCGAGCCACCATACCAGAGTCCCCCAGATGTCTCAGTCCATTCCAGGGAAACCAGTTTTCCCTGCACTGCCTCGACTTTCAAGCCGAGGATCGACTCACACCACGGTGGCACGTGGGACAGCCTGTGGGAAAGCCTCGTGGGAAAGCCTCCTGCAAAAACCTCGATGAAAGCCACAGATTTCTTCATCCACGCGAAGGGAAGCATGACACTGCTGCTACAGCTCGGGAGGAAAGTGCACGTGCATGACCCCCAAGTCGAGACGAGGACTGACTCCCCTGGGAGACTCCAGAAGTACCCAAGATCCATGTCAGCACTGGAGAGGAATCCTCAGGTTCCGGCACCGTCTCCACACAACGTCTTAGGCCCGGCATCGACGGGAGAGGAATCCCGAAGGGCCCCCTAGCAACTCGCATGGGGACTGGCCTTTCCTGAGGCCACCAGACCAGGTCCCTGAGGTCCTCGTCTTAAGTCGAGAGAACCTGTGCAACTCTAGAAAATCCAGGAGGTTCTCCCCTCCAGGCGAGATGAAGGCCCATTTCCGCGGAGGCGTCTCGAGGCTATCAACCTGGCCTCTGGAACTTCCAAAGGGTCCTTCACACCCTTGCTGCAACTCAAGAAGTTCCACCGACGTACCCTCTCCACTCGAAGAGGAAGCACGAGAGTCCTGCCACATCCAGAGGAAGCCCCGTTTCCGCTCATAGATCGAGAGAGGGATCCTTTCCTGCGTTGTTCGGGAAAGAATCCCGCGTTCCGGTCGCATTTCAAGAGGAGGCGGTCTCCACAGGAAACAGCGAGAGGGATCTCCAGGGTCGTGCACCATTCCCTGAGTGCCAGAGATTTCTCAGTCCATTCCAGGGAAACCTGTTTTCCCTGCACTGCCTCGACTTTCAAGCCGAGGATCCACTCACACCACGGTGGCACGTGGGACAGCCCTGTGTGAAAGCCTCGTGGGAAAGCCTCGTGGAAAGCCTCGAGGGAAAGCCACAGATCCCTTGATCCACGCAAAGGGAAGTGTGACACTGCTGCTAAGCTCGGGAGGAAAGCGCACGTGCATGCCCCACTCGAGACGAGGACTGACTCTCCTGGGGAGACTCCAGAAGTACCCCAAGACCATGTCAGCACTGGAGAGGAATCCTCAGGTTCCGGCACGGACTCCACAAAGATCTTAGGCCCGTCATTGACGGAGAGGAATCCGAGAAGCCCGGAGCAACTCGCATGGGGACTGGCCTTTCCTGAGGCCACCAGAGCGGGTCCCTGAGGTCCCCATTGTAAGTCGAGAGCACCTGCCGCACCTCGAGAAAATCCAGGAGGTTCTCCCTTCCAGGCGAGATTGGCCCCATTTCCGCTGAGGCATTCGAGGCTAATCACACCTAACCTCTTGAATTTCCAAAGGGTCCTTCACACCCCTTGCTGCAACTCAAGAAGTTCCCCAACATTACCCGTCTCTACTGGAGAGGAAGCACGAGAGTCCCGCCCTCATCCAGAGGAGCCCCGTTTCCGCCTCATAGCTCGAGAGAGGGATATTTCCCTGCGTGGTCGGGGAAGAAATCCCGGCGTTCCCGTCGCATCTCAAGAGGAGTGCTCTCCACAGGAAAGGCGAGAGGAACTCCAGGGTCGTGCCACCATTCCAGAGTCCCCCAGATGTCTCAGTCCATTCCAGGGAAAACCTGTTTCCCTGCACTGCCTCGACTTTCAAGCCGAGGATCGACTCACACCACGGTGGTGGGCAGCCCTGTGGGAAAGCCTCGGGAAAGCTCGAGGGAAACAGATCCCTTGATCACGCGAAGGGAAGCGTGACCACTGCTACATCTCGGGAGGAAAGCGCACGTGCATGCCCCACTCGAGACGAGGACTGACTCCCTGGGGGACTCCAGAAGTACCCCAAGATCCATGTCAGCACTGGAGAGGAATCTCAGGTTCCGGCACGGACTCCACACAGGTTAGGCCCACGGACTTAGCCCCCAGCATCGACGGAAGAGGCAATCCCGAAGGAGGCCCCCCGAGCAACTCGCCATGGGGGATTGCCTTTCCTAGAGGAAAACAATATCGTACACCGGTCCACTAAAGTCCCCTTCGTAATCCAGAAGCACCTAGCCGACCCCACACTTGAGAGAAAATCCAAGTCGGACCAGGTCTTCCCCCCTCCAGGCCGAGAAGAAGCCCTTTTTCCCTGCAGGTCTCGAGGCTAACATCGACAGCGCTAAATCTATTTCCCTCCTCGAACTATACCCACATCCGCCCTTGCCAGTCAATCCACACCCTTGCCTGCCAACTCAATTCAAGTTCCAAAATAACCGTCTGCACCTGGCAGAGAAGACACGAATGAGTCCCGATTCACATTCCAGAGGAGGCCCCGTTTCCCCTTTCCTAGCTCTTGAGGAGGCGAAACCTTTCACTGCGTGTTCGGGCACAAAAATTGTCCCGCGAGACGTTCCACACCTCGTCTCATCTCCTAAGTAGGAACTGCGCGCTACCTTACAAGGAAAGGCCGAGACGGAACTCCAGTGCAGCATAACTATCCGTCGGTTGCCACGAGCCAGCAGTCCCCCAAGATGTTCTACAGTTCCCATTCCAGCTGGAACACTCTTGTCTTTTGCCCTGCACTCTGCCTCGACTTTTTCAAGTACTATATGCGCCTCGCCGTCATCGAGGCCATAGACTTCACACCAACCCGGCGTCGCGCACGTCGCAACAGTATAAACCCTGGCGGAAAGTCTCGTGGGAAACCTCGCAGGAAATCACGATCCCTGATCACGCCGAAACCGCGCCGAGGCACTGGAACATCTAGTACCCTACAGCTAAATGCGCCCGGAAGGAAAAAGCTGACCAAGGTGACCACTTAGCCCCCACACGAAGACCCGATGAGAACTCACAACTTCACCCTTTGAGTGTGTGGTATGACTCCGATACAGCTACCCCCAAGATCCATATGTGCTTGAGCACGGGAGAGGCGAATCCCCTTTCAGTTCGAGCTCCGACCGACAACCACATCAAGATTCATTCTTATCTCAGCGCCCCTTCCAATTATGCTGGCATCGAGAGGGGGAGGGCTATTCACCCGATGAGAATACGCCTGCAGAGGCCCCACCTCGAGCAACTCCGCCATGGGACTCGCCTTTCCTGAAGGCCACCAGACGCGGTCCCGAACGGCCCCTCGATACAGTCGAGAGCACCTGCCGCAACTTGAGAAACAATCCAGGAGGTTTCTCCCACCCAGCGTGAAGAGAGCCACTTTAACCTGACGACGGTCTCGAGCTAATCACACCAACTCTGTGAACTTCCAACGGCGTCCTTTCACAACCTTGCTGCCAACTCAAGATAGGTTCCCCAAACGTTACCGTCTCCACTCAGAGAGGAAGCACGAGTATTCCGTCCACATGCAGAAGGAGGCCCCGTTCGCCGTCCTCCTACGCTCGATGCAGAGCGCGCATTCCTTTCCCTTGACGTTGCGTGGCCGAAAGAATTTCCCGACGTCCGGCATCTCAATGAGGAAGCATTCTCACAGCATCTAGCGCATAAGCCCGATGTCGTACCTGTCCCTAGATGGTTCATCTGACCACCATATCCCAGCTGTGCGCGCTCCAGTATTGTTGCTCACGGCCATAACGCAGCGAAACCGCTTTTTCCTCCTGAGTCAACAGAGTTGCCATCGACTTTTTCTACTGCCGGAAGGATCGCCAACTTCGAGCCAACACCACCCCGTTCTGGTACGTCGGGACAGCCCTGTGCGGAATAGGCCCTCTGTCCTTCCAGGGAATGTCGCCCTCGCCAGCACACAAATCACAGCTTAATCTCTTAACCATTACATTGAGTGGGAAATGCACTCTTTTAGGGAACTCAAGACCACAGATCCCACTTTGCATTCCACAGGCTGAATGGAAGTCGTGACACTGCTTGCTTACAGTCTTCCGTCCAGCAAAACGCCCGTGAACATGCAAGCCTCTCACTTCGAGAAACTAGCACTGGTGCTGACTTCCGCCTTAAGGCACGCGAAACACAACAATAGCTACCCCCAAACATCCATCTTCCAGCTCTCAACTGTGAGAGTGAATACCTTCAGTGGTTGCTCTTATTGCCCTTTAGCCACCGCATTCCTCACAAGGTATAGGCCCCCTTCTTAGCGCGCTATCTCGTACCTTGCGCGCATGAAGGCGAAGATTCCAGGCGCCGAGCAGCGCCCCAGAAGCAAATCGCCGACCTGCGCGGCAAGTGGAACCATTATCTTGGGTCGGCCCACACAGGAGCCGTGTTCCCCATTAGGTTACACCCGTCGTAAGTCGAGAGCCCACCTGACGCAACTCGAGAAAGTTTCCAGGACCAGTTACTTTTCCCCTTCCAGCGCGAGATTGGAAGTGCTTGGCCATTTTCCTCTTTTTGGGGTAAGCAATGGGGGTAAATGAATCACAGGTCCAATACAAGACACGATCTGCGTCTCCTGTCCGAACGGCATATCAGTGCTCTGCTCAGATGCTATAAAAAAGTGAATGAGACTTGCTAAGCGTATGTTGGTTCATCTGCCTGTGGGCGACACTCCACTGGGCGGGGGGGGTATTGCAGATTCATATCTGATTACTCTGTGGTGGGGCGTCATGTGGCATTGGGCTTAACGCACTTAGGGAGACCAGCCGACGATAGCAGTGACTGGAGTGAGCAGTCTATAAGTATAGCTAAAGCAACATAAGATGAATTGATTATTATTCATTAGCTTTATTGTTGAAGGAAGGAGATATGAAAGTGTAAGATCATAAAAATGAAATAAGTAATAAGATGCTCTTGTATGGCTGTTTGTGTGGTAACTGCTATTGGATAGATTCACGATACAGATTTTCGTGATTCTGTGGAAGGCATATGTAGAGTACAAAATGTTTTCCTTAGTGAAAACTACCAACATGACAGGATATTGAAGATTTTGATGGAGTTTTTAGTTGGTTGTATTAAGTACACCACGCAAAGAATAAATATATTTAGAACTTCAAATGACAACATAGTTCTGTCAGTTACACGTTGAAGTTTATCATTAACCCTGTAATAGGGTTGACCTTGTTTAAATGAAGGAAATCAACTTACATTATTTTTTATAGGATAATGTAAAATTGGTATAGAACCTTTAATTCGATTTTATTATTGAGTGGTATTTAAAACTCTTGATAAAGATAAGGATCGTTATTAATATGGTTACTATATGTCTCCACAAACCTGGAAGGTCCAAGTTATAAGAGGATTAGTCAATTATATCCCTAATATTGTTTATAAGCTGTGTTTATTAGACATCGTAATGAGATAATTAAACAGAATACAAAAAGTCAGCCTCAGTATTTCTTATCTTTCCTTTTAAATGTCATACAGAAGGC